>NW_020955618.1:1071948-1131161 GCF_003031625.1 Empidonax traillii | reverse complement strand
AAGTTGGTATGCGGGGTGCATTTATTTATTCATATTTTTAATCTCTGTATGCCTATATGCAAATCACCATGCAGAGAAAAACAATATATTTGTGTTCCGAATCATAACCCTTGCTAAATGTTCTTCTGTCAATCTACAAAACCTATAAACAAGTCATCTTTGCATTTGCCTTATCTCTTTGCTTAAAATTAGAAAAAGTAACAAAGATAAAAGCTTTTGAATCCCTTGATTTAGAGAATTTATTTCCAGCAATTTTAGCACAGCCGTAACATACCCAGATTTTCTGTTCTTGTAAGCTTACAATATTATTGACACATTACAGTGTATCTTATTATGCAAGTTTTGCATAGTGACAGAAGGAACACTTCGAAGAAGAACACAGGTTCTTCTATAGCAGTGCACTTAGGATTTTTTAATATTTGCAAGAAAAAATTGCTGATTCATTGAAACCAAGCAGTGAAATTGTACATTTTGTTCATTTACCCAGTTCAAAAATTCACCTTGAATGAATGGATTAAAACACCTTGTTGTGAACATTGTCTTTTATTTGAAAATACTTCTCTTCCTTCCTTTTCTCAGTTTCTTCCTGTTTCTTTGTTTCTCCTTGTTTCTTTCTCTCTTCCTCTTTCACTTTCTCTTTTGTTCTCATTCTTTTTCCTATTCCCTTTCAAAACATGCTCTTATTTTACAATTGTCCTAGATTTTGAGCTCCTAAGTACACATGAAATATTTTTCTTGATCCAGGCTGAGATCTATTCTATATATATATATTGTTTTTTTTTTTTTTAGATTTCAGTTGAAAATAGTCAGAATACTCTTCCTAGTAAATGAATTCAGTTACTCACTCTTAAAATGATTTTTTTTCTTGTCCTCCACCAGATTATGAGAAGGCTATTTATTAATTTACTTCCCTTTATGCCTAGGTTAGAGTTTTGGATTTTTTTTTCAAGGTAACACTAGTACTAGCATCCTAGTAGTAGAATTACTTCTTTGTCTATCCTAGAATTGTTTCTTCTCTGGTATTTGCCAAGAGCTGCCATACCTTCCCTCTGACTTCACTTTGCTGAGCTGACAAATTAAGTTCTTGTGATCAGCTCGTGACTGGAGATTCTTCATCCTCTTTACTACCTTGGTAGCCTTTTGCTTGACCACGATTAATGAGGCAACATAATCCCAATGAAGGCTTGCCTACATACAGGGTTACAGCATAAAATAATTTCCTCTAATAGTATCCTACTAGCTTTTTTCTTTTTTTTTTTTTTTTTTTTTTTTTTTTTTTTTTTTTTTTTTTTTTGTTTTTCCCAGGTGTATATCACACACCTGGCATACAGATATTATGCAACAAAATAGTACTCCAAGTCCTCTTCCTCCCTCTGCTTCCAGACACTTGTAGTCCTAACTAACAACATGGAACAGTTTCATTTATTCCAGAGTATGATATTCCATGCTCTCAAGCGACATTTTGCTCTATTTCTGTTATTCCCAGTCCTTAAAGTAATTGTGTTCTTTCTCACACAATATTCCAGGAGTCCTACATTTTTCATAGATACAGAAAAGTGTTTCTAGGCCAACTCTGCTGTTAGTATGTATTATTTCTCTTTATGCAGGATTAATGCTCTATTTTTATTGCACATATGTTATTAGGAAGCGCTTGGATGCATTTAATTGACTGCACTAAGAGTATAGAGTGAACACTGACCTTGGTCAGACCCGTTGCTGTGTGAGTAGTACGAACCTTCAGTTCAAAGGGATTCAGCAGTCCCAAAGTGTTTGTCCTGTCCTGGCAGTTAGCGGGGCTCATATTCCGGTATGGAGCTGTGGATCTGAAGCACAGCTGGGGGCTGCAGTGTGTGCAGCAGCGCCATCTTAAATCAAGACTTCGTTTATGGAAGGATGGAATTACTTTTGAAATCTGTGTTGCACCCTATGTGCTCCAAATCTTCACCGTGCCTGTTTAAACATGACTCTTGGTCTAAGAGTACAGTATCTTGCTAAAAAGTCAATCTTTCTGAAATTAAGTTTGTGAACATATAAGTGTAGAAGATCTATCTGAACAGGCACATATATTGTTTTGATTTTATACTTACCAAGATAAAATTACCGCTTCTTGCTTTTTACCTGAGAGGTTTCTATGTATTTCTTAAATATGCGTGACCTGAAATCTACGGCTGATGTCACCGGTTTGACTAATGTGAGGAACCTGACATTTTAATTGTTTGAAACTGAGCAAAAGAAATGCAAAAAAGAAAAACCCACTGATTTTTCTGTTTTCTTTTGGGATTTTGGCACTCTTTTCAAGGAAATGATTTATTCTGATTGGCCTTTAGAATCCTCTATAGAGGAGAGATGAGAACTATAAATCTTTAAAATAGGTCAACATCTCACTAATTATTGCTTTAATTAGTGACAGCAACATAATTTTTTTTATTCCTCTGTTCAGTTTAATAGGAGTCAGATATATTTGAATTTTTCTAATTTGAAAGAAGTTGTGCCCTTGATTTTTAATGAACTTCACCCAGTCTGGTAGATTACTTGGAAGTGTCAATGGTAAAAATTTAAAGGCTGTACCTTTAGTTTTCCTGTCACAGGTGCTCTTCTCATTTTATCCAGAAATACTAATAGGCTGACCATATATTATCTAAGGAAAGGACAAATAGCAAAAAGTTTTTAATTAGGTTTGAAAAACAACAACGTGAAGGTAAGAGCTTTTTACAGAGACCTGTACATTCATTAAGAAAATGTTCTCTCAGTTGATTGTCTCATACACTGGACATATAACAGTAAATCAAATAATAATGGTTTAAATGGTCCAAAAATACTTTCAGTATCTCTAGTAGATCTAGTTTATGAGCTAGGAATAGTGTATGGAATAAGTTTTAGGCTCAGAAAAGACTGAACAGTTGTTTTATAAAGGTTGTACCAAATGACATCACAGCGCTGGGTCATAACCCTCTGAAGTTGAAAAGACCTATGTCTGTCAGGTTTTTCCATGTTCCAAGTACTGTAATAATACTTCAAATAATTATGTAATTCTCTGTTTAAATTTCTAAGAAAATAATGGTATTGTCTTGCTTATTAACTTCTTTACCAGCTGCATTCATTAAGATCAGTTCAAATATACGCTAGTTAGTTGCTGCAAGCTGAGTATTTCATCTTGCATTTTCTTGTACCAAAAACTTATACAAAACCTATTAGTGATGGAATTAACAACCTCATTACATTTTAAGTACTCTCGTACAAGTATTAAGTTGTATTTAGTTAATATTATTTAACATGCAACTTGTACTTCATTGCCTTATAAACAGAATTACTTTAATATGGCAAATTATAAAACAACCTTAGAACTAACAGTACACCAAGTTAATTTAACAGGTCTCTAGCACTAATTAAATTTTCCTTAATTTATAATTTAAAATATTTTATGCTAGTAACATATTTAAGATCTGGTATTTCTTCCCTGTTTTCTAATTGTGGGACTTCTCTAGTCAGGTTTTTATAAGACTATTTCAGATACACAAATATTTAGCATTGAGTAGTGTGGTACTCTTAATACTCACATGCTATTAAAGCAGTTCCTGATTAAATAAAAATTAATTTACATTAGACTGCAAATTACTATCTCTATTATCTCACTCCTCAGTTATTGTGGTAATTTATCAGTACCAGAGGAGCTAAGCAATACAAAAGAAATGTGAGGAATTTTGTGCAGAGTGTGAAAATTAATCTCATGACACACCTTGCTGGCTGGCTCATCCACTTTCCCGCCTCTGGCAGTCATCGCTGTGCACTAGGCCTTGAAGCACCAGACACGTTGCTTCTCCTCTGCTTCTCTTAGTGGGAAGATCCTGCTGCTGGAACATCTCTGCAGGGTGGAGACAGCGCGACAGTGCTTATTCTGGTTGAGGGTTTGTTTTGCTTATTGCTTGACTTACCTGTGCTCTACACCTTTCTTAGCCACCACTTTGAGTACATGACAAGTGAAACAAAATGAAATGTCGGCGTTTAATTATCCTGATTCAAATTTTAAAAATGTCTGGCCTGTGTCTGTAAACTGGACAATACCTCGAGTCTGCCTCTTGCTATAGTAGGACCGTTTGTCCCTGAGTGAAACTGCTGCCCCAGACTGCCTCAACAGCTGCAGTAAGCAGGTAGTAGCTCATTTCCCTTCATATTTTCATACAGATACTGTACAGACCTGAATTTACAAGAGACAGATAGCCTTGATTCCCACTGGGAAGGCACGAAAAGATCGCTTCTCACACCCTGCCTTGCAAAACATTTTAAAATGACTTTTTTTTTTTTTAGTTATTTTTGATCCGGAACAATTGCCTCTAAACTGTTCGCACTTGACGCTTCTCGTGTTCTCCCGCGCCGGGTTTGAGCGGGGCTTGCGCGGGACTTGCGCTGCGCTGGGCGCTGCTCCGTGCGCGACCGCCAGGTGTCGCGGCAGCGCCGGCGGAGGAGGCGCATCGTCCCGCATCCCGCGTCCCGCATCCCGCCCGGCCCCGCCGGGGCTGCGCCCAGGGCAGTCCTGGGGCCGTCCTGGGGCCAGGCTCTGCCCCCCTGGGTCCAGGCAGGAGTCACTTAAGGAGAGAAAACCGAAAAACAATTAAAAAAAAAAAAAAAAAAAAAAAAAGTCGAGGGAGGGGGGGCAGTGGGAGGGCGTGGGTGTCTTCTTCTAACTCAAGGAGAGGTTGGCAGGCCGTGCTCCCTGCTCGTCCCCGTGAGCAGCCTTGGAAATCAGACTACTCCCAAGAAAAATTGCTGAGAGCAGGGTTTTTTTTCTGTTTTTGGAGTAAGACGGCAAGTGGTGAATATTAAATACAGGTTACTTTCAGATGCCACCACCAAGACCTCAACACGCCTACGGCCGCAACGTGACATCGGAAGGGGAAACACATGGCTCTAGATGGCACAGTTCATCACCTGGGTCTTCAGACCTTCCTTACATCCACTTTTTATGTGCTCCATCATCATCATAATCACTGTTATTATTGATACTGTAGATTAGAAGTAGGAAGGTTCCCTGTTTCTGGAAGCTTTCCAAGAAACCTCCGTCTACTCCACAGTTCCATTTCTTTCCAAGCATTAAGAAATATTTTTAAAACTACATTGAGAGATTGGCAGTAGCAGGTTCGCTTAAATATTATGTATCCTTTGCTAGGGAAGTACAGAATGTTTATACCAAATCTTTAGCATTGATTTCCGAGAAAATCAGAAGAAGTGAGATGTGGTGGAGATAATGCCTTAGTGCAGGGGTAGTCAGTTCACATTTGTAATCCTGCAAAGAGTTTAGCTGAGTCCTTCAGCTTGCTCAGGACACAACACATTTAAAAGACCTCCCTGCTCTCTACCTGCGTGAGGATTAATCTCAGCTGTGCATCATCCTGGCCCACACATGTGAAGACTTTCCTCTGTTTTCTGCATGGCTCTCCTCAGATCCTGGGAGGTGCTGGGTCTTACAAAGGACACATAAACAAGAAGAAATTATAAATAGAAATTAGGGCAATCTGAAGGTACACAGAAGATGTGCAAATGTGCATATGTGCGTGCAGATAGATGTATGTATGTGAACAGGTATCTCAAAAGCAAGAAATGAGAGAAGCTATGTGGCATGGCAGGAGCAGGCAGTGTGTTGAGAAAGACTCCTCCCCAGCTCGCTGAGCTGAAGAGAAAGGATGGAGTAGCCCATGTACTTCATCTGTCTACTGGACAGCGTAAGGATGATTACAAGGAAATGAAGAGGCTGGGGGAAAAGCAGGATTTCTCCTCTTCTATCCCTTTGCAGAGAAGGATGATCAGTCCAATTTGCAATCCAGTTTTTTGGTAAAAAACTCACTGCAGTCAGCGCTGTCTCCTGAGCGCAATAGGAAGGAGGACAAAGCTCTACGACCTTCAGGCAGATGGTGTTGTTATCATTATAGTTCTTGTAGTTATTGCTGTTTCTTAGTTGTTTTGCCTTATTTAGTTTTGAGAGCATCCCCTGCCCTGGCTGGCTGTGGCTGCCGTTTGATAGACGGCAGAGTAGAATTAGGCCGTGGCAGATGGCCGCGAACGGAGCCGGGACGGGAGCGTGACAGAGCCCCCGCAGGACCTGCTCCAACCCGGCTGTTTCAGAGTGGGGGTGGGAAGGGCTCGACGGGAGGGATGCGCCGGGAGACTCCTCCGGGGCAGCGGCTTTGCACTGCGCACACACGAAGGCACAGGCCAAGCCGCTCTCCTGCCGTATCCTCATGGATACTAGGTTTTCTTCCGTCGGGAACGCTCCCATCACGAGGGCCACCCAGTGCCACCGGGACATGCCTGAACGACCGGGAACAGGTGGTCTGGCTGCCCGCGTCGGGCAGCTCGGCGACTCTGCCAGCACCAGGGACAGCGCCGGCCGCGGTCCCGGCCCCCACCTGGCCCCTTCGCGGTCCCTCCGCTCCTTTGTTCCGAGGCCCCGCGGAACAAAGACTTCCGCCGCCGACGGAGCGGAGACCCCGGCCTCTCCCGTCCCCGCCCCCGCCCCCTCCCCGCACCCTCTGGCGTGGCCCCGCCACCGCCGTAGCCTCCACCGGAGCCACCTCTCCGGTGCCCCGGCCGCACACGCCCCAGTCCCCGCGCACGCCACCCTCTCCCTCGCGTAAGCTGCCCCGCACACGCTACCCCGCCACCGCCCCTCTCCTCTCCGCTCTCGCAAGCCGCCGCCTTGCGCCTCGCCCTGCCGCCCAGCCCCGCGCACAAAGCCCGCACGCCGCTTCGCTGCCCGCCGGCACCGCTCCGCGCCGCTCACCCCACACCGTCCCCGTATGCTACTCTCCCCCGCTCCCCCTTCGCAACAGCCGCACACTCCTCTTCGCGCATCCCGGCTGCCTCTCCGCACACGGCTCTGCTGCAATGTCCCCGCCACACCTCCAGCATCCCCCGAACCCATCCACCAGCGCCGCACATGGCTCTGCCGGCCCGCGGCACAGACGATGCTCCGCTGCCGCCCGCGCACAGCTCCGCTGCCCCGGGGCCCGCGTTTCTCGGCTTCCAGAGGAGCCCCGCAAGAGGAGGAGCCATTACCGAGCGGGCACCCCTAGCTACCGGCTGGGCGATGAGCAAAGAACAATCCTCGCGATGATAATATTAGAAAATGTATTTATTTCCCATTAATCGACTTTACATGGTTCAGCCCAAGAAAGCAAGAGGTCGAGTCATCACTACCTTGAAAAACCACCACGACTACCCCACCGTTCCAGTTCCAGTTACCCCACGGCCCCGTTACCTGCTGATGACAGCTGCCCCCGCGGGCGCCCGTCCCGTGGCAGCGACGTCTCCTTTCCACTGGGCTGAGCCGATCAGTAAGCCAGTCCTAGTTAGTCTCGGTTTCCGTAGGTGAGTACAGGTTGTCGAGCTCTTTATTACTCTGTCTCTCCTTTTTATTTATTTATTTTTTTAAATTTTTCAGCTTTCTATTACTTTTATTATTAACGTCTTTGTTATGGTATGTTCTAGCGAGATCTTTCATGCTGCTTTGAGGATCCGCTCTTGGCATTCACCGCGTGCCTTAATTGTATGACATTAAATCAAGGTCCGCTGTGAACACGGAGAGTCAGAGCCTTAGAGCGCTCGCTCTCTCTCTCTCTCTCTCTCTGGAAGCAGAACAACAACTGATCCCCGAAAAAAACCCCGGTGATTTCACTCTGCCCTAGTCCCATCCTGGCCCGGGCTGCATGTAACTCATGCTCGAATTTTCTTACTAGCCGGTCTGTTGTTTGCAATGCTCAAGAAGCTGTTAAATATGTACTTAATGGATTTAAAAAAAAAAAAAAAAAAAAAAAAAAAAAAAAAAAAAAAAAAAAAAAAAAAAAAAAAAAAAAAAAGGAGAGAAATTAGGCGTGTGTCTACTACACACTTCCAGGTGACTGCTTTAATTTCACCAGCGTCTTCGAGTCATTTTAAACACAGGAGCTGGCTCTCCCCGACTCGACGTCTGTGATTTGGCATCCCTGGCTCAAGGGGATGACCGTTCTTTCCGGCTGCCTCGGTCCGCCTGGTCCTGCGGCTTCCCTGGAGCACGGGCGGGAGAAGCCCTCACCTCCAGAGCATCCCCGCTCCTCTCGGCCGGGGGAAGGAGGGGGAGAGGGGGTCTTTCGGCGATGAAAAATGAAAGGGCAGAACGTGTCATCTTTCTTTGTAAAGCGGAAAAAAATTTAACTCACTCGCACCTGCCCCTTTCCCGGGAGGGTCTGGGCAGCCCATCTGGCCTGCCTACACTGAACTGGCGAGTGAGGAAATGAAGGGTGAAGTCATTACAATAATTTTTAAAAAATAAAATCAGCCTAAGCTTTTTTTATTATTATTACGCTTTTTGCCATCTTTCACCGCCCAGGACGGGGACCATTCCTTCTCGGTGACGATGGCTCGCCGGGGAGGAGCGGAGCAGCCAGGCACCTTGCATCACCCTGCGGGCTGTACCACGGCCGGACCCCGGGAACTGGGCGGCTGACCTCGATTGCTTCCTCGGCCCCAGGGCCCGGGAGAGAGAGAGGAGGCGAAGCGGGATGTGCTGCGGCTGCCTGCAGCGGCGCCCGGGCTCCTGCGGCGGGCTGGGCTTCCCAGAGATTTTCCCATAGCTTGCCGGGGCATCTGGGGGCAAACTGGGCAGACGGTTCCGACCCTCCTCGGCACCGCAGCTTCTGCGTGCGACCGCCTGGAAAACAGACAAAGCAAGAGCGTTAGAAAGGCAGGCGGGGGGAAAAGGAAAGGCAGGCGGGGAGGGAAGGGTGCCGGGAACCGCACGCCGCGCGGTTGCCAATGACAAAAGGAAGAGAGGGGGGAGTCAGAGCAGGGGAAGGGCGGGGAGGGAAGGGGAGGAAAGGAAGGGAAGGGAAGAGAAGGGGGGCCACATGGACTGACGCGGAGCTGAGGCCGGCCAGACCCGAGCCTGTGGGGTTGCTCGGTCCGCGACCGAGGAGACACAGGGCGAAACGCCCATCACCGCAGCGCCGGGGCGAGCGGGTATCTGGGTCTCTGCAGCGAGGTGGGAAGGGACCAGCCGCGGGCAACCACAGAGAGCAACCTCCTTGCCCGCCGCTGCAAAATCCCCGGAGAACAAGCAGAGGGGAAAGCTTAAAATGGGAAAAAAAAAAAAATTAAGTGTGTGGAGGGGGGTGGGGAGCAGCAGTTCCCCCTTCTTTCTCGGCTTGAAGAGCGTACGAGAGCAAAGAACTAAATCCATAGGGGGAAATCCAACCATTCAAACAAAAACAAGAAAAAAGAAACCACTCCGAATACTAAAAAAAAAATCATAATCAAAAAGAAAATGGTCAAACCTGCCGGGGGCGGACGGCTCCTCCGCCGAGTGGGAGCCACGGAGAGCAGGAGAGGAGAGCCCCGCTAGCTGCTTTCGGGGGATAGGAAGCGGTCCGGTCTCTCCCCCTCGCTTGCTGCTCCAGAATTAGGGATTAATGCCTCTCCAGCCAAACAAATAAGGCATCTGCCTTCAGTACAAGAGGATTACACGGGGTTGCTGACGTCACCAGCCAGGCAGATGTTGGCTCCCAAAGTCCTGATCATCTCCCGTGTCCTTGAAACCCGGCACAATCCCAGACCCGCGCCGCCCGGCCAGGTCCCTTCAAGGTCGAGGGGGACCTGCTCGGAGGGGACCCCGCCAAGCCACTCTCTCCCAAAACGTCCTCACGCATCATCAGGAGAGAAAGGTGTGAAAAGCCGAGCCCGGCAGAAAGTTCATCCCTCCCCCTTCCCTCCGGGTCCTCTCCCCCAACTCCCCCGCCTTCCTTCCACCTCCCCAACCTCAATGTCACATGAATCTGTACAGTCATAGCGAGGAAGAGGAGCCTGATCGTCGGCTCACCCAGAGGTCACCCTTCCCGCACGGCAGCCGACCCCCCCTCACTGCGGCACCGCCGCGCCCCGCGGCCCAGCGCCGCCCCAGCCTCCCGCCCGCAGCACCCTGGAGCCCAGTAAGAGGCCGGGAGCACGACGGAGCCGGGCCAGGCCGCTCAGTGCCCCGCGGGCTTTGTTCCCACTGCGCCCGTCCCGGAGAGGCAGCGGCGGGCAGCGGGCAGGAGCGGTTCGCTCTCCTTGCGGAGAAAGCTCACTCCTCCGGCCCCGGAGCTACGCGGTGTCTCTGCGGCAGGCAGGCCCCATCGAGCGGACAGCGAGTCGAGTCAAGCCGAGCCGAGCCGGGCCGGGCAGAACTAGGGCATGCAGGAAGGGCGGAGGTGGCTCAAGGCCTCCTCTCCCCTTAAGGAACCGGCGGCAGGTGCAGAAGAAGGGCTTTTCCTAGCTAAAGGACTTGGAATTTGCATTTGTTCAATTCTTAGGTTGAGGTAGAGCGGTTTGTCCTTCCCGGAGCTCAGCCCTGAGTTTGCTGGAGCTGTGGGGTGGCTTGAAAGTGCCACAAAGTGCATCTGAAAAGGGAATCCAATTAAAAGTACGATCAAAATAAAAAAAGAAATTTGCCTGAGAATCATGTCTGTTGCCTTTGCTGTGGCATAAAGTCCATGACTCATCATCGCTAGTCCCTTTGCATCAAATAATGGTTTCAATCATTTCGGTTCTGCAGAAAGGCAAACTAGATGATGTGACATAACAAAGCGGGATGAAGAAGACGGGTTCGCCAGTATCTAGACTCCTGTTGGGTTGATGTTGTTGTTGTTGTTCAAAGGAACTGTTTTATAGATCTGTTCCATATTATCCTTGTCTGTCAAAGTGGCATTTAATTTTTCCAATTGTGGAACTTGGTCACTGATAAAATCAATTTAATTTACACCACTGTCATTCAGCCGATCCGAGCAGTAGGTTGGTTTATTTTTGGCTCGGAGTTGAAGGGGAAAAAGCATTCGTATGCAGAATGGAGAGATCCTTTTACTTCTTTTGTGGGCAGTAAGAAGAGAAATCCCTATCATGGCATTTTAACAGAACTTGCTATCCTGAAGGAGAATTATAAATGTAATTTCTCAAGTATTTTGCTTAGAAATGTGAGCAGCAACACGCAAGGGATTGCAAGAAAAACAGAGCAGCCCAGGCCGTCGGCGTTCCGTGGAGGCAGGCAGCCTCGCTCACCCCCTTTTCGCGGGGTGTCAGGGGCCGGCCCCGTCTGCTCCCGGTCCCTGTCCATGGTCCTGACCCTCTGGCGGCAGCGGGCGCTGCTCCCGCGGCCGTGCGGGCGGCCCTGCGCGCCCCTCCGCGCCCGCTCCGCCCGCGCCACCACAGGGCCGGGGAGCCTGCGGCCCCTCCGAGGCACTTCCACCACCAACGCCTCTGCTTTGTTGTGATTATTAATAAAGTGTTGTTTGTTTTTTTTGTTTGTTTTTTGTTTTTTGTTTTTTTTTTTTTTTTTTTTAAATTCAGAACCTTGGGAGGTGGTGGTGGTGGTGAGGATTTACCTTTCTTGGGCTCTCCTGTTTCAAGGAGCTTTTAATCACTGACGCCTGGGCAAGCCCACATTCTAATGTAAAGTGGTTAATATCGGACAAGAGTGTTTAAACCTCGGACTCTCATTTGTTTCCTTAAACCGATTAACGTGGAAATTCAGAAGCTGTTTTTGGTAACCGGTGCCTACCTATGGGTTGACCTGAAAAGAACTGACAACACTATTTTTTGCATTGCAAGTTGCAACAGGAATATCTTGCACACAGTGGTTAAATGTGCGCTAAAATCTCAGTTTACGTATATATGGCCTCTTTCCGAACCTAAGAGAAAGATCTTGCTACATGGCTACATGCACGCTCACACAGACACACTCTCTGTCTCATATGCATATATGTATGTATACATAAAGTTTTAATAATTTAGTGGAAAAGTCACACTGTCGTTCACGAATCTTTTCTCAGATCACATACACACACACACACACACACACACACACACACACAATTGGCTAACGCTGCTCCTTAACATTTAAAAGGAAGGATAGGTCTCGTAATGTTATTTCTTCAGTCCCCACTTCTCTCATAACCTGCTCTCCTGAGTTGAATAACGCGGGCAAAGAGCAGCTGAAATAGCCCCTCCGCTGAAAGAGGGTCTGAATGCAGCAGCTTTAGAAATTGTGCACTAGCCCTGCAAAGGAGAAATGTGTGGGATCTCTCGAATGTGAGGTGCTGCCGGCTGGGGAAAAGGAAGAGCTGAAGCCATTCACACTTCGTAGGCTGTGAGATTTCTTTCAAAAGAGCCCTGAAGTATTTAAGATTTGGGGGAAAACCCTTGTACCGGAAGAAAATGGCCTAAACACAATAGGACTCGCCATTTTCTCCTTCCAAAGCACAAAGCAGCTCCGCGGCTTCAGCACCACACAAAGAAAGCCCGGGCCCTCTCAGTTCTCTTACATTTTCCCCCACGATTTCAAAAGCCTTCCCCTCCAACCGATCCGCTTTCCCAGGAGCGCTCTCACAGAAATAAAGAAAGAAAGGAGGAAAGGGAGGGGGAGAAAAGCAACTAGGTTAGGCAAGAGGGAGACAGTTCTGGTCGTAGTTTATTTAAAGCAAATCCTTACAGGGAAAAATATCACTATCACATTTACACTTGAGAAGCGTGGGGGGGAAAGGGGGGGGGAAGGAGGGGGAGTTGGAATCCCAAAAAGCCAAACATCTGGAAAGCTGTTTTGACCACCGCATTCCTTCAAGCTGGGCAGACGCACGATGCACTGCACAGACCCGAGCAGTCCACACTGCCTGGGGATGTGTATGTACACACACACAGCCGCGCAAATTCCCGTGCCAAGAAAAAAAAAATTCACATTTTCATTTCAGTTAAACCCACAAAGTGATGCCGAAAACAGTCCTCTGCTCCCCGCACTGCCAGCTCCGGACATTCCTCCGCGCCAGCGGAGCCCCGCAGCCCCGGCTGCTGCCCTGCCACCGCGTCGCGCTCCGCTCAGCCACCCGTCCCTCACCCGCTTTTATTTTCTTATCTCAGTAAGTCGGCAGAAGACTGATAGAGAGGGGGTGATAGGAAAAAAAAAAAAAAAATAGGTAGACCAACAAAAAATCAAAACAAACCGCAGCAACCCCAACCTAAACAACAGCCTGTCACTATCGCTCTGAAATACAGCAAGAGACCTCGTACTTACAGCCAGCGCTAAAGTGAGTAATCCTCATCCCAGCGTGGTTGGGTTTGTTTGGGTTTTTCTCCTCCTTTTTTTATGTTTTTTTCCTAGTAGTTTTTAAGTACTTGTTTGTTTCCATTGTCCATCGCTCGGAGTAGATTCAAGCAAAACCGGCCGGTTAGCAGGAATAAAAATAGAAGTGATTTCATTGTGTAAATGCAGCAAAGAGACAAGATGCTGTGTTTCTCCTAATACTTTCTGCTTAGGAACCGTCAGCTCTCAGCTCAGAAAAGCAGGACTCTGTGTGAGTCTCCCCCTCCTCTCTCTCTCTCCTCTCTCTCTCTCACACACACATACAGGAACACGAACACGCATACACACACATACACACTTACTTTTCTTCTTCTTGCCTTTTTTTTTTTTTTTTTTTTTTTTTTTCCAAAAGAGGGCAGGTCGTTCCCTGAATCCCAATGAGTTAAGTCAGTCACTTTCCTTCACATGCATCACAGCCTCCTTAGAGCTGCAGGCACAAAAGAGCATTTAGCTGCCTCCAATTTGTGTAGAAGGCCTGGCCTTATTTTTTTTTTTTTTAAGTATATTTAAATCATGTATTTCACTCAGAGTAAAAATACCACATCCCCAACTTTGACAACTGAACCACTAATTGCAACCTTTTAAATAAATTCTTGAACTTGTATGCATACTTAACTGGTCTGGAGGGGCTTCCCAAGAAATTGATGCACAGTATTTCTCAGCTGTGCAGACCTGTACCCTGCTAGCTGCAAAGGTCAGAGCTATACAATCCACAATTACTTTCTGATGAAGTCTTATATCAACAAAATCTCCTTGAAAGGATTACAGGCCTTTAAAAATAAAGCTTTAATATTAAATATACATGGTAGCATATTCCATTTCAATCAAATACGAGGGATTGTTTCAAAAAGTAACCACACACACATACATGTGTTTTAATGTGTGCTAACTTTTTTTCCAGGTGGACAGAGAAAAGCATAAGCAAGGTCGAACTTACACCACATTCCACTGACTGTTTTATGTCAATTCTTTGTTCTGGCAAATGTGGGAACAACCATCCATGCGTACATGTGTACATATGTACATATATATATTACATATTCCTGTATGGCAGAGTGTGGCTAGCCTGGCCATATCAGAGAGCCGTGGGGCTGGCAGAAGTCTGTCATGAGGCAAATGAAGCGCCAAAGCGACCCAGCGGTGGCCCTGCAGCTGCAGAACCACAGCGAGAAGAAAGGCCGGTCGGCACTGGGGGCCGGTGGGCACTGCCCGGCCCAGGGCCACCTGCTGTCCCCTTGCTCCATGGCCCAGGGCCCTGGGGGACCCCTCAGCGCTGCGGGGTGGCCAGGGCCACCCCGACATCTTGGTCACCTCAGGAGTTCTTGGCACTTTCTTTGCATGCTTGTCATCTCCTAATTCCAGCTGCACTTGCTCAAATGGGTGGTAATCCGACTCTAGAGGAGATTAAGGAACCAGAGATAGCTGCATTTAGGATTACTGAAAGGAAATGAAGGAATCTAATCCACTCCCACCCCTTACGTTGCTGGGTTTCAATAAGACCTTATACCACCTTTTAGGATTTTAAACAAATGAATTTGCTTGGAGAAGGGGACAGAAAGAGACCAAGTGATGGAGAATGTGTTTACCCATTAAATGAATGGAATAGCAGAGAATAAGGTGAATCTCAAAAGCAGCCACAGCTGATCTGCTTTCTTCTGCATCCCAGTATGGGCCCAAGGCTTGTAGCTTCCTCAGGACCAGGACAGGTTTTGGAAGGCCACACTGGAGCCCGATGTATAAACTCCAAAATCAACCTAGTACTGATTTGAACTGCAGTATGATACTCCCACTCACCTCCTCCCTCTTCCAAATCACACACCTCAAAAGCCAAAACCTCACAGTATAATGTGAAGCTGTAAGTATGTTGTTCCCAGTCAGTAAGAATTATCAGTAAACCCTAAAACGTCCTTACCTTCAGAGGGTTTTTTCTGCTCTATTTTGATTGCATAAAGTCAATAAGAAAATAACTAGAACTTACTACAGTGATAAAAATAAAGTCCTTTTGTTTTTTCCTAGTTTTGCTTTCAACCAAGGAAACACCATATCCTTTTGCTTCCAAAGATACAGAAAGTCCAGAGGAAGAGGACTGAGCTAACCTAGCACTGAAACCCGCTCTTCCTTCTTTGGAAAGACTATAATAGGAGTATCACAAACAAAACCTCCAAACTAAGAGAAACATTGTGAAATTTATGGGTGTTTCCTTTTTGTAATTTCAAATATGACCTTCCTTTTTCCCAGACGATTTTTATATTTGAAGTGCTAGACTGCCTGCAACAAACCTCTCTAAATAATATTTAATATGAATATGTTTAATTGTGCTGAGCATCTTTATGTACTTATTATCCTTGGTGCATTGTCGGGGTAGTCTAAAATGCTCTTTGGTTGGAAGAAAAGAGCCTTATTATGAAGGAAAAAATGGCTAGTCATGCCTGAGTAAGATTTTGTTTTGTAGAGTGCTTGTCATGGTCCTTTGCAAGCCTGGAAGTAACGTGAATCAAAAGCCTCGGAAGAAGACCTACGTCGACAGAGGTTCCACATATAGCAGGCGCTAATTATTAAAGCTCATTCCCTGATTTAGGACTCTATTTTCCTTAGCAAGCCCATCATCCTGACACAACGCAGCTCAGGATGTTTGTTCAAAGCTTATGAAAATGTAACCCTACTCATTGCTAGAAGTTGTTGCTAATTAGTTGATAATAAACTTCTCCGTCCAGGACACAAAAGTCTTTCAGAAGTGCAAGGTGTTCTTTGTGATGCCCTCACAAGGGGAATTAGCATATCAATTCGGCAGTGGAACAATACGGCAAGGCGCTCGCCCTACCCCCCCTCTTCTCCCTCCCCCACTCCCTTCTTCCTAGCGTTGATGTGGTGGGCATGAAAGTGAAAGGCCGGCTTGCCTCGGGCTGAGCCCGGCGCGCTCAGCGCACTTGTAGCCGCGTCCCGCTTCGGGCATCAGCCGCTGGGTGTGCGGGGCTGGCGGACCACCGGGCAGCCCACCCCTCCGCACCGCTGGCTTTACGACCCCTCCTCTGTGGCACTGACAAATGGAGATAGCTGGGGGCTTGCGAGCCCCCGCCCTGCCTCCCCCTCCCCTCGCCACCGATGAAAGGGTTTCAGCCTGAGAGCCTTTTGCACATGGATGTTTTACAACGCCTCCCGCCCCCGCCAAGGTAATTCTGCTACCCAATATCCTTAATAAAGACTGTTGTTCCCCCTTCACTTGTTAAAGGTTCCTCTGAAAGACTGGTCTTTTCTTCCTCACCTCCAAAGAGTGGATTTCTAGACCTCCCTAAGCAGGTCTAGAGAGACCGAGAGAAACCAATGGTCCTGATAAAATGGTTTCTTATCAGGACTTATAATGCTCAGCCAGTTATAAATTCAAATAACTGAGGGAGAAGAAATCCCATTCTTAGCAATTTAACAGGAATTTGTCCTATTGATTGCAACCTCCTCCTGCTCTTGGTTGGTTGTGCGTGCTGTTGTTTTTTGGTTTGGGGTTTTTGTTTTTGTTTTTTTAATGCCTAGTAAATTCACAAGAAGACACAAAACCTGCAAATGCAAGGCACAACCAAACACCAAAACCTCCTAGCCACTTGGTGACATGTGTAAGTGGATTCCATAGAGGAATAAAAATCTGTTTATAACAGGCCAGAGAAAGCAATTAGACAAAATTCTGAGATCCTGAGGCCTTTGATCCATCTAACTGTTCTTCTACCCAAAGGCTCGACAGCTGCAAGAGTTTTTATCCACATGGTTAGACTACAAATAAATGCCTAGGTTGGAATGAGAAATGTGGTTTGGACCCTACAGGTAAATCAGAGCAAGTCTATGGAGTAGCATTTGCCCTCCTTGATGGCTGTGGATGAACTCTGGAGTGTGGGGAAAGGGCCAGCCTTTGAGGACATAAAAGCTAGGCTTACCTAATCAGGACAGAAATAAACTAAGAGGTTTCAATTTTCTGCCTTTTTTTTTTTTTTTTTTTTTTTTTTAAGAAGCAGCACTCTCCAGTTGGCTTTCACTCAAAAAAGAGTGTGCTTGAATACTGCTATTTTTAGGAATTACAGTGATATGTAGTGTGCTTTAAAATATACTGATATACTAAGAAATAGAAGAAAAGAAACTTCACTTTCCCCCCTAAATCGTTAGGGAAGCAGTACCCCAGGAAAAATGTTTTATGTAATTAAAAATAATTTAAAAAAAGTATTATTAAGAGAAAATGTTTGTTTTCTTAGATTTGTAGAGAAAGGCTTGAGTAATGAGAATAAGCCCAAATCCTAAGAGTTTTCATGAAATTCAGTATAGGGGGAAAAGAAAACCTGTTAAGAATGGCTGTTTCCCCAAATGCAAAACATCAGGGAGGAATCCGAAGAGAGCTTTACTTTCTGTGCAAAATCTCCATTGTTGCTTGGCAAACAATGGGAGCTCTGGGCGACTGGAAGGCTGTGAGAATGAATAGGGAATCCACAGGATGTGTGCGGGTCAGTGCTTGGGGTCTCTGTCCTAAAGCCCCTTTCTCAGCTTGCCACAATAAAGTAGCACAAGGTTTAGTCTTTCCTGGGTCACTGGCCATCTTCTATTATTCAACACTTCACAACAAAAAACACTTATTAATCAGCGCTGACCAGAGGCCCCTTTTGAAACAAGAGAAGGGGAGAAAGAGAGGGGGGAGAGAGAGAGAAAAGAAGATTGAGAAACCCTGAACAGACCCTCCCAATACAAGAGCAACCATAGGCACTTTCTCAACTGGCCAAAGAGATTCTTTTTTTTCTTTTTGCCACAACAAAGTTTCCAATCAGGTCAGAGAGGACTGGACTTTCCCCCCTACCCCCCACCCCCGTTTTCCCTCTCACTCTCTTTCCTTCTTGCTCTGAAGATGATGGAGACTTTGTTTTGCAAGTAAGGATAGCTTTAGGCCAAATTGCCAAGGTCTGATTTTAGAGGTGTATCCTTGCTGTATTGGAAGATAAGGGTGTTTCTCATCTGGGCCTCAACTCTGGAGATGGCGTAGGAGAGAAGAGGTTTGCTTGTGGGGTGCTGCTCTTGTGCTTTAAGAGCTGATGGATGAGGTGTCAGGGCAGAAGTTGTGTGAGAACTTGGTACAAAATAGTATGAGAGAGAGTCAAATGTGCCATTTATTGACTGCTGAGTGCAACTGGGGGCTTGTTGTTGTTGATCTTGATTTTCTAGCAATATATATTGCACAGGGCTAAACGGTGTGCTTTGGAGGGAAAAGGAACTAATGGATATAAGAGAAAACCTTTGTATTCCTCTGTGCAAGAAAGAATTCAAAGGCAGCACTGAAAATGGATCTTAAAGGACCTAATAAGTGATAATTTAATTCTCAGGGGGAGGTGTTTGTTTGTTTTTTAATTCTTCTTTGTTGCCTTCTGATAAAATTTTATGTTGTTTAAATATTCTTAAGTAATCTAGTGCTTCTATGTAAAATAATATGCATAGATTGTCATACAGCCCACATGATGATGTGCATATCTCCTACTCCCATGAAAATTATATAAAAAACTTTGTACAGAGAAGTTTTCTTTGTTGGTTTGAACTCTTTTGTGAGTGGAGAACACAACTGAAGAATTGAAGTAGTTAAGACTTTGTTAACAGTACAGGTAAAGATGTACCTAAGAGAACAAAGATATTTATACTGGATTTTTTTGTATTTATTTAGCAAATGTATAGAGACAGCAAATATTGAATCCCCCGTGGATTACCTGAGAAAATGAAATTGTTCTCTCAAGAAAAAATGTAGTCCACAAAAAAGGTAAAAACTTTTTTTTTTTTCCTGACTAAATCATATGCGTGTGTTGTGTCGCGTTGCGGGGGGTGGGCTTTTTTTGTTCTGAAGTCGCTGTGCTCATTTTAGCTAGGATATATAATTAAATATTATGAACATATGGAAAAGCTCTTCCATAAGCCCTCTGAATATCATATGTTGTACCATGCAAGCTGCAAGTAGTGTACCAAAGAACTCCTCACTAAAGGGTTTTGTTAGTGGAAACTGGAATAAAGTGTTATTTGGAGGGCAGCCTCAGTGGTGCTTTACCACAGTTTGCATTGCAAACATCAGGCTGCAGTTCACATTTTATTTGCAGGAAATGTATTTTACTTGAGTGTTTATAGTAGAGTATTCTCTCTTTTCCCCTCAAATATTGTGTTACTCAGGTTTTGCAGAGCTTGACGTTCCAGCAATGGAGTAATCAAGTGTTACCTAAATTATTTAAAGCCTGGGATTAAAGGCCTTAGCTCTGAGTGCTGACAAGCTTTCAAATGTAGCCTGGGAAAAGTTTTGTATCCTATCCTGTGTGTGTACACTTTGAAAATAATTTGGAAAAGTACAGTGAATTATTCTCAAAATGTATGCACAGAAAGAATGAATAATTCTTTTACAAGTTGCTCTCCAAAGGAATGAGTGACTATTAAAAATACAGCAGCAATATATACACAATAATATTGTGGCACCTGCAATGTTATTTTTAACAGATCTGTTTCTTTCACCGGAGCTTGTTTAAAGGAGCTCTTTTATTTTAGAACTTCGGTTGGGTCTGCAACACAGAGAATGCATTAATTCAGCATATATGACCATTTCAAACATTAAATTCCTACATGTTTGGAAGCCTTGCCCTGCGTTTCTTAGTCTTCAGGATGCTCAGGGGCTTCATGCTTCTGTCTACTGAAATCTAATGATGTTAATGTATGATTACCTTAAAATGTTGTGTGAAATATATATATATGCATTTTTAACCTGCTGCATTTTATTTATACCTGTATGTGGTTTTGGTGAGCTAGGTCTATATTTATTTATTTGTGTTCTTTTTTGTCATGGCTTTGTTTTATGAACGGATGGACTGTTGGTGTTAAACAGCTATAGACAACTCATTTCTTCTTTTAGATAATGTATAATTTCTGCTTACTGTAATGTAACAACAGATTCACAGGTCTGCTTTATTCTGAGCTTTCATTGCATCACTGTGATATACTTTGGATAATATTCTCTAAAAGGAATATCATTCACAGAAGTGAGGATTTTTCTAGTTTGTCAAAAAAAAAAAAAAAAGGCAAAGACAGTTACCTTTTTGCAAAGGTTTCATCATTAGCAGGTTGTTCTGTGCCATCAGAAGACATATATTAGAAATGTTACTATATAATGTCAACTCCTCTTTCCATTCTTACTAATGGCTGATTGTGTGAATAAGTCCCATTTAAATCAGTGGGACTATTCAAAGACTGAGATCCTACTCTACATGACAAAGGGAATGACAAAATTTGGCCCACAGAATTGAATGGAACTATTGGAAGAATGAGATAGCGCTTGGACTGAGGCAGGATACTCAAATCTATCTTTAGTATAGAGCACCATCTTTACACAGCGCTTTAAAAACATGCCAACATTTTTGCATGTATGAGTTTGTCGCTTCAGCCAAGAGAGACAAACACAAGCCACTGGGGATATGTAAGGCGTGTGAGTCTTGCAAGGAGGCAAAGCACAGAGTATGGATTGCAGGCAAAAGTGTGTCTTAAGGTGATGAAGATCAGAAGGAGAGGACACCAGCACTTTGTCCATGGGACATATATGCTAGGCTGAAAGGCCAATATGGAGCTGGAGAAGGGTTTAAGAGATAAAAGAAGCTTGAGAGAGCTACTGTAAAGTACTCAGAAAACACAAGACAATCTGTGTGTTCATACAACATTTGTGGTTTTAAAATAGTTTCATATTTCCTTACACTGATATTTTAAGGTAGAAGGAATTTTAAAATATTCTCCCATCTCTACAGTACATCCTGGGTTAGAAATTACTTACTTTACAGTAACTGTTCCAGGTATCTAAGAGAATTTGGAAGCTTTTGTTGTAAATTATCTTTGATCCAGTGAAGACTGCTTTACTCATATGTGAGTTGTATCCATTCTACTTGCTGAAGACTTTCCAGCCAACTTCTTTCTGGGTAGGCTCTGTTACATTTTGAGATATATAGACCAAGGTTTTATAAAATGAAGTCCTGAAAATCCAACAAGGAAAAGCCGAATTTTAGTCTAGTACAGATATAAAAATCTGTCTGACAAACCCTTGAATAGCTACACCTTTTACATTTGTTTTCACACGTTTCACTGTAGACTGATGAAGGAAAGATCTTGCATACACATATGCTGGGTCTTCAATCTGCAAATTAGATGTGTGTAAACATCTGTGTGTTTATTTTAGTAAGTCTTCTCCTTGATATTGAATACCAAGGTTATTTTCATTCATTAGAAAGTGTGCTATATTTAAATATAGGGAAAAAGAATATATGATTTACCTCCTAAGGTACTTATTTATTTATCCACCCTAAAAATTGTAGTGGCTGAAGGTGTTTTTGGCAAAGATAGACACAGAATAATCATTTAAAACTGTGTCAGAGGTATATCATGCTTTGTTGGGTGTAAATGCACTTTTAATTAACTAAGAGCACAGGATATTCAGAGCTGTGTGGGGTACAACAAAACGCGAGGCACACACCTCAATGCACCTTCACTCTTACTCACATTGAAAATTTTCCCTCCTGTTCTACACAGCAACATTGTACCTTTGTGGAGATTTTGTCCCATGCTTTAATAAAGGCATTTATTTCAAAGGCCTGTGACATGCAGTTCCATTTAAGAGCAGGCTGATGACAACATACCTGCTGGAAGGTCTCAGCTCCTTGTAGACCAGGAGTTTGGGACCTACGATATCAATTGCTGATAAGCTGAAGGCCTGCTGGGAGGAGTGGCAGGGAGCAAAGGGCTGAAGCTGTTAGCTGGTTGAAAGCTGTTTTATAGCCCTTTTTTTTTTTTTTTTCTTTTTTGAGCTGGAATCTGAGTGGTGAAGTGTTCACCAAAAATAAGTATGATGTATCTAAAGAATTCAAAACTAATGAGTCATTCTTTCCAAAGCTTTGATTATTATTTTAATAATACATTTAGGGCTTGTTTGCCTGCTTTTGAGCCTGAGGGCCCTGGTACTTTCAGACTTTTCATCTGCAAAGGCTGGAAATTTACTTTAAAAACAAGATTTGAGCTTCCCTTGCAGATATCTTGATTGCAGCAGCTGGGTCTTTATGAAACACTGGTTCATGGAAGTGGGAGAGCTGGCAGCATTAAGAAGCTAAGGAAAGGGCCTGAAATTATTGTGAAGTCTTATAGCTCAGAGAGATCAAATAACTATTCAAAAGGCTTTAAAAAGCCTCTGTCATTCTGTATGTGTGTGGGTGGTTTGTGTAGGGGGCCGAGGTTGCTCACAAATCCTCGGTAAAGGACTGTGGAAATGTGGGGAGAGGATACCTGTGAGAATAAAGTTTGTTGCTGACATGTTGGGGATGAGGCTCTGCATCGATGGATGAGCATCACAGAGATGTGCAGGGATGGAGGCAGTAACTCCTTGTAGAGGCAGGTGCAGGGGTTTGGAAGGGAAGCTGTTGCTTGTGCACCTGATGACTAGTTGCTTAAGCACATAAAATTTGATAATCTAAGCAGCAAAAATTCAGCTTGCTGCAGGCAAGAACTGCTTCAGCTTGGCTGCAAAAGCTTGAACTCCATGAAAGGTTGAAATTGCTCAAGTATGCCTTTCATGACAAATTTCTTTTTTTTTTTTAAATTTTTTTTTTTGAAAGATAGATGTCATAGTTCCAGCAAAATGTACCAGTAGATGGCGTGCAAAAATATGCAGCACTGCTCATAGGTTTTATTGGACAGATGCAAGTTCTGGACAGATTGCAACTGGCTTTTGGTACAAAGACACATAAGAAGTGAGTTTAATGAGGAGGCTCCTGGTTAGTAGGGAGGATGTCCATGTAACAGAAAAAAGAAAAGTGAGATTAATTCAATCTATTTTTTGTGTGTTTTCAGAAACAGCTTTTCAACTGCTGCTGCTTGTTTTTCCACCAAGTCAAAGCATACACACTTCCACCAGTGGTCATTTCCTCCATTTGCTTCACACTACGGTCTCCTCTTCTGCAATGCTGCCCAAAATACATGGTTAGACGTTATCTTGGGGAGGAAAACACAGAGAGAAAAATTTGTCTCATAGCATTTTATTAAAATTTTACAAATATCAATGCTTTGGAAAGTTATGGGTTCATGGAATAGGGGCTGTTTGGCTTTCTTAATTTTAGTCAGTGGTATTATTATTGCATATTGATCTTTTAAACTTGTTTAATCTTCCTGCAGAACTGGAAATAGTCACTGTGAAATATTTTTTTTTGGTTGGTTGGCTTTTTGTGTATTAAGAAAGTCAAAAAGAACGAATATATTTTATAATGATAGGTTTTGATAGCTGCCAGTTGATACTGCCAACCTGAAGAGGTAAATGCAGCATTTTTTGAATTTATTGCAAGTATCTCTTATTCCAATACAAAAAGGTTCTGAAACTGTTTCTAATTATAGGTGATCGTGGTTGTGGTTGTCCTTACATATAATAAAATAAGTATGTTTGGTAATATTAGTGATACTCTGCTGCCTCCTCTGTGGTTCTCCAAAAATCGTTTTGAGGTTGGAGGTGTTCCTCACCTGCTCCACAGAAAGAAATTATATAGTGTTATCAAGCAGAGTATGATATGGGTGTCAGGTGACCTACAAGAATGACTGGAGTTTGTTAGTGGTCTGATATACGTTGAAAAACTGGGAGTCACTGATTAAATCCCCTACTAGCCAGCTTTGTTCAAGCATTTACAGTGATAAAACACTTTTGAAGATGCAGACTTACAAAAACTCTGAGAAGCATCCTCCATTTCTGCTCTGATTTATTTACCATGGTTCACTGAAATACCCTGAAGGCATGTGAGAATTTTAAGAGATGAGATTTCCGTTACAAAGTCGTGATATAAGTGTATCCGTGCAAACGACCAAGAGAGAAAAGTCTGCTGGGCAAAGGTCAGGAATATTCTGTGGTGCTTGTAGACTTTCTAGCTTTAGCACAAACTGCTGTTCATGGAGGTCCAGAATAGAAAATATGAAAATCTAGATTGTTGCTAGGTTCTAAGCCAGAGTTTTTTCAGAAGCGCAAACAGGACTCTGCATGCACTGGAGCTTTTTTGCTTCCAGGAGAGTGAGACATTTTTCTCATTCTATAAGAGCTTTGCAGTTATAACAGATTTGTCAATTAACAAAGGCCTTCTTAAAAGTTTTGCTAATATTTTTAGCTCATTGCTTCTCTATATCAGTTCTACGTGTTATCTGCACAGATATCATTATAAGTGGAAGGATATAAAATGAAATATCCTGTGATGGTGTTTTTTTCCTATTAGGTTTATATAGTTTATGTCTTGCTTATATTTCTACAGTGTGCTGTCTTAATTAGAACTCATTTGAAGCAGTCTGCATAAGTTGCCTGTTTCTCATGACAGTACTACAATTTAACACCAAACCAATAAAACCTTTTCATCATGCCATTCTTTCTTGATTTCTTGCTTTTATGTGTATGATGGCAATTTTTAGGTGAGATTACAGTTTGAAGATGTATTATACACATAATTCACTTAATTAATTTATATTGTGTTTCAGTACATTTAAATGGTCACATCTATTTTATTTTCTTGACAACTGAGTATTCTATGTTTACCGGCAAAGTATGGTATCATCAAGTACACTATGATAAAATGGAAATGGGAGATGTTGAATTCTGTTCTATTGTGTACTTTCCCCCATTTAAAACAAAGCATGTAAGTACCCATACTAGATGAAAGGTTAAATGACAAGATTTTAATTTTTTATTACTCACTTGCCCTTTTGGCAGTGGAATTTAGAAGGAGTTAATGATCTGAGGTTTCCAGTATAAAACGTCATTTTGGCTCTACTCTCTTAATCTGTAAATTTTATTGGGATTTTTTTAGAAAATAATTTAGTGTTTCTTAAAAGTAACTGCTTTTTCAGTCAAACAAGGAACTTTTTTTTTTTTTTGGAGGGGGGAGCAAAAAAAAGCTAGTTTTAATGACTTCAGATTATTTGAATCAAGATTTAGTGTGATGTGTTATTTTTCTGTTGTTAAGTGTTTGTTTGATTTTTTTTTTTTCCCTGGAACACAATTCTGTGGAATGATGAATTCCATTACTCCCAGGAAAAAATAAATCATCTTTTAGTAATTAGTGCTTTATGCTTATCAAGGGTCAGTATTTATAATAGGAACTAAGAATTATTTTTTGGTGTTTCCATTGAGAGTGATCTATTACAGGTCCACTAGTGGCTCTACTGGGTGCCTTGAGACACTTATTTGGGAACCACTAGATAACATGTTATGTATGAAGGCAGATAAACAGTTCTGTTAAAAACCAGCTAATTTGATGAAGTCTACTCAACTGAAATTTGAAATTAACTGCTTCTTGGTAATACCCAGTCTAGCCAACATCCTCCAAATTTTATGGACCTTTCCTCCCCTCTCTTCCTTTTAAAAGGCAGCCAGTCAGCTCTTTGTGCCAAATAATGCCTACCCAAAACATTTTTGAACTCCTAGTAAACTACTCTACACACAAATACTTTACAGCAGAGAAAGTTTCTGTAAGCAGGCCTGGTAACAATGTTCAGGACAGTAGTCTTAATTCCCAGAGAACAATTCAGAGAAGCAGCCAAACCAACAACAGCAGAAGGTGCAAAGTTGGAAAATTACTGCTCTGCTGTGATTTAAAATAGTTCCCTTGTCTTTGCAAGGATGCTCAGCTATATTTTGTCAGTCTCAGAGACTTACCTCTAAAAACACTAGCTACAGAGTTCATGTCTCTGTTCTTTTGCTATCCTTTGGCTTGATGAACCAGATTCTGGACAAGAGGATCAAAGTGAGCAGGTGGATTGGTATTTTTTAACAGTTTCTGAGAATGGTTGGGATGAGTTTTAAATTTTGCTTTCAGATTAGCTGGGCTCAAAACTAGTTTATTGTCAAAGGTCCAAATCACTGCTGTTATATTTAAAAGCTACCTCTATGAAATTCTCTAGAAGTTTAAGAAAGATGTGGGCTTTTGCTTGTATTCTCGCTACAAGTTTCTAACATTCTACTGAAAAGTAGGGTCTCCATTCTTCAATATCCCTCTCTGGGTTAAAAAACATTCTTGACTATATCCTGTATCTAATTCAATTCTTTTTCTCTATTCTTGCCTTACTGCATGGTGTATCACTCTCTGTCACATTTATTTTACCTATATAAATTTTTTCTTTCAAATTATCCTCTGTTCTCCCACACATTCTCTTCTACAATTTCCTAGAATATTATGAATACAAAGGTTAATTAACTAATAGTCAGATGTTGGTTTGGCATGGATAAGGGAGTGTTCTCTCTGCTTTAGTCTAATGAAGAGTGAGGGAGAGAGTTTAGAAGACCTGGCTGGCAACAGAAGAATTTGGTTCAGAAGTTTGCTTCTGAGATTCTTTTTTTTTTCCCTTTTCTCCCCATGACCCATGTATGTAGTCTGATAATGGGAAATACTGGCAGAAAAATGGGTTGCATGGTCTACCCCCTCTACAGTTTGGAGAAACAAAACATACTACAAGCCATGATTTCCACAAACTTTAGCATCCAGTGTACCACGGTGTGCCAGGAAAGGTCAGGTCACTGGGCAGGAGTAGGACCGTCTGTGAGAGCTATCACAGAGGAGTGTGGTTATCCGAAGGGTTTAATCTTTGACCTCAACTGTGGTACGAGCTGTAGCTTTTCCTCAATCCTGAGACCTGAGAGACACCATCAGGAGGGCTGACAGGGGCTTGATAAAGGGAAGCTCAAGAGCAGCTACAACAGGCCATTGCTGTGTTGCTGGTGCAACTTTTGCGAGGTCTTTGCAAACGTCCTGCCAGCAGCTCTGGATAGGGCAACCACCTCCCACATTGGGCTGAAAATTTAGGAGCATCTTGCTAAAATGACTTGCAGAGTAATTGTGTGCAGAGTATTGAAACCTGGAGAGCTGGCTCTCACCTCAGCATTATTGTCTGCACTCCATTTGCCCCAGTAGAGTGTAATTAGCTGGAATTAACATTGGCCAGCCTGATGTTTGCTCCTATGATGGACAAGGGGAAGGGACCATAACCATTGCATAAAAATTCTACACACAGTAGAGGTGTTAGATTTGTGTTAAGCTGCAGATTTGACAGAATAAGGCTTTGCCTCTCTTTTAGGATGATATATTCCTTAACAAGTTCAATAAATAACATTAGAAACAAGCTTGAAAACCTTAGTTCAAGTGATAATATTTACCTATTTACGAGACTGTGTAGTGACAGGACAAGGGCAAATGGTTTCAGAGTGGAAGAAAGTAGATTTAGATTAGGCATTAGGAAGAAATTATTTACTGTGAGGGTGATGAGATACTGGAACAGGTTGGCCAGAGATGTTGTAGATGTCCCATCCCTGCAAGTATTCAAAATCAGGATGAGTGGAGCTTTGAGCAACCTGATCTAGTGAAAGGTGTTCCTGCACAAGGTGGGGGGTTGGAAGTAGATGATCTTTAAGGTTCCTTCCAACCCAGGTAATTCCATGGTTCTATGATATGGATAAATGTTCAAATACAGGAAAAAAAGTGAGAATGTTTACTTATGTAAACTCTGAGTTTCCTGAAGATGACAATAGCAGTCAAAGGGATAGGTCTGGCCCACCTAAGGTGGGAGATTTCTAAATCTGATTCTGCCTTACTTAAAACCCCTTTGCTATTGCATTGGCAGGTTCACTCAACACCTCTCAGAAGCAGGCTGGGAATGTGTACAAGATGTTAATATTTTTATGAGAGGAAACCATTCTAGACCACAAACCCTATGATTATCTTTTCCCTGAGGTACTTATTCCAACCATACTTCATGGTAGCATAAATTGTATTAACAATTTTATTAATTTAAATGGGAAATGCTTTCTCAAAAAGAGAAAATAAAGAGACAGAATCAGAAGAGGAAATGAAGGTTCCACCTTGATGCTAACACAGCTGATTTTTCAATGTCCTGCAGTTATGTATCCCTGTATGATGCCTTGGGTAAATGCACTTACTTTATTTCATACAAGAAATCATACTGGCTTCAAATGGCAGCTAATCATGTGAATATTCCCTACAGTATTTTTAAAGACCTAGTTTATTTTAAGGAAAGCTTTTATTATAAATTGTGTTACAGTATTAAGATCTATATACCAAGTATTATTTTTTTGCATGGTCTAGGTGAGTACTAACTGCTGCATTCTGCAGTAACAATATTTTTAACTTCATGGTCAAACTAAATCATAAAGAGGACATTGATAACCCAGCTATGGCACCTTGGTATGATTAAAGATAGTTAATATGTCAAAAGGGTCCAGGCTCCATCGTGCCCAGTGGTAGGTAACAAAATGATACCAAGCAGGGGACAACTCTCCCCCCTCAAGCATTGCTTAGTGTCAACTGTGGGTAAAAGCTGAGGTTTAAAGTGACAAACAATGAATTGATAAATAAAGTGTTATTGACCAACTGACACTAATCCCAGTTTATGAGCAAAAGAACTGCATTCATTGTGGTTAGCAGATTCGTCTCCACTGAGCATCACGTGTAGGACAGTGGTGCCAGGTAGGTATTGCAATGGCCTCTCACGTAGCTGTTTGTTGCTGTACGAGGTTATTACTGACTGAACAAATTGCTATGGAAATGGTGGTGACTGGAAGGTGTGGCCACCTGGGATTTTGCAGTGATGGTCAAACACAAGGTTTAAGGTTGAATAAAGGAATTTGACATCTTCTGTCAGATTCTGGGAAATATACGTAAGGTGAGCCATGTTTGGAGGTGGAGAGACATGAGATACTGAATGAAGGGCATTTGTGGAAATGGTTACAGTAGAAGAAGAAGTTTTGAAGACAGGTCCAGAGCAGTTACACTAGCCTAAAATATTGCCAAGAAATACAGGAATGACAATCTCTTTGGAAGCAGTATCCCCTGCTTCTCCCTGTCAAGGCCAGAAAATATGAACAGAGTTCAACATGTCTGCAAACATCTTCTGCAGGAGAGGAGATTCCCAGGATCAAGCAGCACTCACTGCAGGTCCTGTCACTTTATACTGTGGAGGAGAGATCAGCACCTCGCTCCCCAAACTAGACAAGCCCAAAGTCTTTAGCTACTCACCACAGATCATTCCTTCCAGATCCTCACCAGCTTTGTTGCCCTTCTCTGGACACATTCAAGGAACTTCACATCCTTCCTAAATTATGGGACTCAGGACTGCACAGTAGCAGTGATTTTTTTTCTCATAGCAGTGTTTTTTAAAAGTTGGGTAATATCTAAACACAAACGTATGTGGAACTGCACAAAGAAATGAAACATATCGGTTTTAAAATCACAGATTTAAAAATATTGTCTTCTGCTTTCCAGGAAAATTATTTTTCAATTGTCAGAGGTAAGGTGAGAAAGGAGGGAACTGTAGCTGTATGAAGTGTAGGGCTGAGAGGCAGGAGGGCTGGAGAGGGGACCATAGGGTCTAGCCGTGAGAAAAGGGATGGTATGCCCTGCTGTGGGATAAGGGGAAAGAATGAGGGACTTGGGGTGTAAAGAAAAGGAGATTAAAAAGACTAGGAAAGTGGATGAAGCAGGATAGACATTTAGAGATGTAAAAATAAGAAAAATACTTTAAAGATGAGGAAAGCAGCATTATAAAAGAGTAAACTAAGTAAGGTGTTGTGCATACTTTGGTACTAAGGCAGATACAAGTAGTAGGCAGGGGTTCATTAGTTTTGCAGAGGCCCAGATAGGAGCACTTTTCTCATTCTTATTGATTTAATTTCTGTAGAAACTCAGTGCTTAATCAATATTTTTTAAAAATATATCCCCAATGAAGAAAAAAAAAATCTCAACCAGATTTTTGTCTCTATGTTTCAGGTACCTGTTCTTAGAGAGTAAAATGTTAATACTATAAAACTCATGAAATTTCCTTCATTAGAGTATGTATCTGATTCCAGTTTAAATTAGCAAAGTTTAGGTGCCTTAGGTACCTTCCTTTGAGATTCCCATTCCATTCTCACTCAAGGTCACATGAGAAGTGCGGTGGGGAAGTGAAATTTAAATTCAGTATGTCTGTCTCCAAGATATTTTCCTCTCTGGGTCACTGTGCAGTTTAGAGGCTATTAAACTATGATCTCCCTAGTTCAGGAAGCAAGGAGAAGCTGGGAAACAGTGTATCCAGTTGACCTAGAAGGCTTATATAAATCGTTATAAAATTTAAGCTAAGGAATGTTTGTGTCTCCCCCTCTTTTTGTGTTTCTTACCCCTTTCTTTTAGGCTTTGGCTGAAATAAGGAATCCCAAGATTAATATTTTACTGTCTGGTCGGGGCAGATTGAGAAAAGCCTCTATGTGCCTCTGTGCCAAGCCAGAGAGACACTTCACCTGGAGGAGCGTGTTTAATGAAGGGGCATAGTGAACTTTCTGCTCCTTTTCTCCTCCTTTTCCTTTGTACTTGAGGTTATGACTCTGAAGCACATTGGTATAATAGAAAATTATTCTGAGGGAACTATGGATATTGAAAAAATGATGCTTTAAGATATTGCAAAGGCAGAAAAGATGGTGGTGAGACTGTCACCCTGGGAAAAAACAACAGGTTTATCTTATGAAGCTTTATTCTGTGCAGTGTTTCAGTGTATCACATGGCAAGTTATATGCCAGTAAAATATAAGCCAGAAATAGTCTTTGGCTCAGGTACATAATGCTGAGTGGACAGCCCATCACTAAGAGCTCTCGGTACCAAACCGAACCAAACCAAACCAGAAATTTTATTTGTTTTTTCTGAACAGCTAACAGCTATGTTAGAGTCCCTGTTTTGAGAGGATATATCTCGGGGCTTCTTCAGAGAACATTCTGCCTCTTGTTGCCGTTTGGTTAGTGAGTTTTGAAAGAACTGAATGATGTCTCTTTTAAAAACAAACAAACAAGCAAAACTGGAAGTTCCTTATAATTTTTTCCCCTTAAATACATAAAATGTTTTGTTTTGTTTCTTAATAGCTGCCTACAGCAATTTACTAGATTAAGTTGAATTCCTTTTCACAGAAAATAATATACAACCATTGTAAATTTGAGTGGTGGTTACAGTTCCTGGTGATGACTAGACTCTTGTGTGGAATTCACTTTGTTCTGGCTGCATGAGAGATTCTGTCTCAGTGTGAAAGATATCCAGAGTGAGGAAGGACTTTTTTTTTCTCTGAAAGAGCATGGGAAAGTGGATTAAAACTGAATTTTTCTCTCTGATGCTGATATCAAGTTTCAGTTTGACTGTTGCAGGTTTACATGAGCCAGATGCCTTATCCAGAAATTGACATGTCTTTCTTGTAATTTATAGATTGTCTTGGATTAAGATTAAAATAGCATTCAGCTGGAGATGGGACTTAAGCCATACTACCCAAGCTTAAGTAAACTGAGGGATTAGAATTCCAGTTACCCATCTCCACTGAATATAGAGATTGAAATCTTACCCCAGTGTTGTTGCTTAATCTGCATCTAGACTGACTAGTGGCTGCATGTTTTGAGGTGATCTGTGTCTGTCTCCTGGTCATTCATGTGAAAAACCTGCCCAAGTTTTGCTCTGGTTCCTCTCTGGTGCTCTTTGGGTTTCTTTCCAGTGCAGTTTGGTGTGTGAGGGACTGGCACAACTTAGGGAGAAGACTTCTCTGTTGGTTCACATTGATTTGACCAGCTGGTTGGCCAGGCTGTGAGTTCCTCTCCCACACGACCATGCACAACATCACACGTGACCATGCATGTCATCCATTTGATCACACATTGCCCACGCAGGGCTCTTCCAGGATGGGCTCTCTCTCTGCTTGCGCTACTGCAGGAGCACAAAGGGTCTTCACTGGGACTAAAGAGAGTCCTCAGGTCTCACATACACAGTCCTGGTCATGTCCACACCCTGCAGAGGTGGAGGGTGAAGGGTGGGTGGGGTGAGGGGGAGGTTGGAGCATTGGTTGCAAGAGCTGGCAGGGGAAAGACAGTAGCCATGGCTCTGCCTATGAGGGGTTGTGTCAGAGCAGCAGCGTTCCTTGCATACTACTAACCCAAGAGTTTTGGGGGCTTTATATTAAAGGAAGAATTTCATTTTGTAAAATGCAGGTCTCTGTTCAATGTGACCAGGAGCAAATTTATCTTGTTAGCACTTATTTACAACTGACAATTCTCAATTAGCATTTGATCCTAGATTTCCATTTCTATAAATCCCTAATGAGGGTATAAATTACTAATGAAAGAGCTAAATCTTTGGGCCAAAGTCTTACTTCATTAACACAGTAATGTAAATCTGAAGTGTTTCTGTTTTTCTGAGCAGAGTTGCTTCCCAACAGCACTGGTATAAGCGAAATGGGAATGAATTCCCGACACTTTTGTAGTGGGCAGCATGAAGTGATATTTTTTTGTCTAATTTTCAATTTCAGGGGAAATGTCTCAAATGTTTCTGTAGTGCTGTGCTCTAACTTGTTTGATTTGTGTGACTTCAAACTATTTGATTCCTTTAAATGTCTTTTTTCTTCTTGCATGTGCTACTCAGTGAATAAAGGCTGTGAGGAACCATAAAATACTTGTCATCTTTTGATGCAATCAGTAAGGATTTTATATTTATTTTAAACAGCATTCAATTTCTAAATGACATGGTTCATAGGAAATAGGTAACGATTTAAATTTAGGAAAAAATAGAAATGATGTAATATATCACAAATGTTTAAATTTCTCATTGAATGTATCTTGCTAGTCTATGATAGTATTAATAGGCAGATGTAGCAAAGACCTAAGATTAAACTTGCTGTACTGAATATACTGTTGGTGTGAACACTTTATAGGAGTCCTAATACTTGTTTAGGTGTTGGTTATTTTACCTACTGTAACCACTGGAACTAGATACCCATTCAAAGGGTCTTTTAGGAAAGGTCTTTTAGGAAGTCACCTATGTAGTAACGTGTGTCCTATCAGTGTCAGTGATGTTGGCTTTGACATAAATGTCAAAAAATTCTGTAGGCTTACCTGGTATAGCAATTTCAAAAACATGTTAAGGCACTGGTCCCAGTCCCACTGGGTACCACTCCATCTTGTCATCACTTTGCTCCATAGCAGCGTGTGGCAAGGGTCTTTCTCACTTCGCGCTCTCAGTAAAGCTGAGGATGGTCTTACATGAGCTAAAAACTACATGATCCAGCTTCATGTTCAATTAATCATGTTTGATGTTCAGATTTTAAAAGACTGAATGTTAAAGGCAAGAATTGTACTTGAAGGCCAAATATCAATAAAATGTGGATTACGATTTTCTCTGTTATGTTTGCTAGCTCTTCCTCTTAATGAGCTCTTTAAGTTGAGCCTGCTCAAAGAGTTTCTGGGAGACTGTGAGGCAATTAATTAGAAATACTAACCAATATTATACGGATGACAAATTACAAAGCAAAAATTGTTTTATTTATGAAGAAATAAAACTAGCCTTTTTGTTTTGAGTCAATAACAATTTTTGGTATTTCTCTCAAGTTGAGAAAGTTCAAACACGAGTTTAGTAAAGGAGAAAACTCTACTAAATATCAAAATACTGGCACAATTACAGTAAAAATTATTCTACAGCTTTTTTTTTTTGTCATTTCTTATAATATATGACTAGTTTATAGGACTCTTAAGTATAAATTTCTAGTATTTTTAAAGTGTTAGCATTTTACCTTGTAGAATATTGTATGCTGTACATTACACGATTGTACTGGTTTGTGGGCAATGGAAACAAGAGGGAGAATGCAAATAGATGCTTTGACTATGCTGAAATAAGAGGAGGAACACACTCTTCTAGATCTTAGGATCACTTGTCATTCTAGAAAAAAAAAATTAGGGAGCAAAAACTTGCCACATGTTAGTAAAAAATGCATGTATTTAACATCAAATACAAACCTTTAGTCCAGCAATCGCAAACTGGTTTTCTTATTTTCCACAATTACTGAAGCAAGTAAAAGCTTGTAAGGGAAGTTATCCTAAACAGAAAACTGTCTCTGTCCTAGAAGGTCAGATTTGAGAAGCTTAAGATGAGATTGGTCTTGCAGTTTATAGCTGCTGAAGCCATTACTATGACCTTAGATAAGTTTGCACTGTTTGTGTAAAGGCTCTCTGTGAGGTTATGAGGTAATGCATCAGCTTTTCCTCTGAACAGCACAAAATATTTATTTCAAACCTCTTCATAACTGAAGATAAAACATAAATTTGGTGTCACATAGTTGGCAAAGGCAGTTTCAGAATTAGGCATTCTGAATCCTACGTGGCGTGCTTTATAAATGTCTGGTTTTAATCTAAAAACAGAGTTGTCATTTTGCTAATATACCAATATGTAAACAGCAAAATGATAATGTGCAAAAATGGAAGAACAAATATAAAACATTTTGTAACAGCTTACTTTATTTCTTGTAAATACTTCTTTTTTGGTGACATACTAAAATAAACAATCATAAGTATAACAGCAGCAATTTTCATGAGCACAGTGATATCTGAATTGAAATGAGGACTGGAAGAGATTCTCAAGTCTAATGTTTGCCAAGAATTTGTGTTTTAGGTGTGTGTGCATGTTCAGTTGGGTTTTTTTTTGTGTTTGTGTTTGGTTTTGAGGTTTTTTGTGGAACTATACTCTGTTCAACATATTCTTGTTTTGTGATTATAAAACTTCAGATAGATGTGAAAATGAAATAAAATTATTGTTGTATGGTGCCTGAACCCTTTTTTAACTGATTAATATAATCAAGATTTCAAAAGCAAAAATAATAACTGTAATTCTAGCCTTCTCTAGTTAAGAAACAAAACCAAATTGAAAGCAGCAGAACAAAATAAAAGGATTTTTAAAAAATATTTAGAAGAAAAATCAAGTCAATAATGCTATATTTAATTGTAAAAAAACCTTAAAAACTTATTTAAGTTTTACAGGAGGCTTTTTTAGAATTAACAGTTTTGTATGTAGCATAAGTAAATAGATGAGGAAGGATTTCGGTCAGATACTATGGTGACAGGCTTTAGTTTAAATCCTTAAGACAGATAGATAGAAGTAGATTAACTGGCCTTAGCTATTTCATGTTCCCTGTCTGAGTGGAAACATGGTTCTATGTTGAGTTAGTGTGTCCTAGCAGCCTGAAGTTGTAATGTATTTATTGCCTTTTGATGCATCTTGTTTAACATTTGCTTAACATATTTATTTAAATGAGGCCAGGCATTTGTTTATCCCTTATCAAATGAAGTAGGACAGCTCTAGGACAAGAGCAAAGAGATGGTATCAGCAGAAGCACCTTTAGGCTTGTTTGTTTTTTTTTTTTTTTGGCGATAAGGTAGTACGCAGTGAAGAAAACATCAACATCAGAAGATATGCTCAAGAAGTCATTTGTTAGCTAAACTTTAGATACATTTTGTTCGACTTCTTAAAATGTAATATAATTTAAATGCTGCAAGAAAGCAAATATTCAACAACCAACCTTAAACGCAGATCAAACTCCTCCCTCCCATCCCCAACCCAAAACAAAACAACTAACTCAGCTCTGGGAGTACCTAACTCAATCAAACAAATAGATAAACCTAAGAGTAAGGCTTCTAGATGGACTATGATTAGAGTTTAACTCAAGCACTTAAAAGATAAAGTCTCAAATAATCTATCCTGACCAGCAATTTTTTTGATTACCTTGAATAAAGGACTATGCTATGTAGCGTGGTTTCTAACTTTAACATGATGGTGACACATAGAGGTTCCATCCATTGCCCATTCTCATTTTCTTTCTCCTTTTTTTTCCCTACATTGATTACTACTCTACCCTGTGCTCGTCACTGTGATTTCTGTAGACAAAACGTGTACCAAATCTGAAACAGGCTTAATCACAGCTGATATTTGGTTGTGGCCTCACTCTTCAGGCATCCATTGCTTTACGTTATCTGCTTTAAGGATTAAATGCCAGACTTGCCCTTAGATCTATCTAATATGGTCCCACAACATCAGTAGGTCACACAGGTGTGTCATGGCTGTGGAAGCTAAATGCAGAATGCCTCTCTATTGACCCTGGGGGAAAAATCTGTCCATGTAACCACGCTAACTTCCCATGTGATCTTTGCTTCGGAATGTTTACCGCAAAATCTATGCTTAAGTGTCCTGAGTGAGCGAAATGTGATTTTAAATATGAGAGAGAGTACCCCCTTAGAAATTACCTGCTAACCCTATAGCAATGAGTAGTGTCACATAAACACGCTAATCTCCAGAGAGCATGAGAGGAAAAGATGTCTTAAAAATTATGGTGATTTAATTTTATTTTGCCCTAGAATGACATTCTCCTGAGTATTTGTGAAAATGAAGATGAATATGCAGGGCTACATTTGGTTGATTTCGCGCCAGATGGCCAGTTGCAGAGGCTGAACTAAGCTGAACTGATTGATTCGTTTTTGCCATATTGCATGCTGGCGTTTACCAGAGTTCACATCATTCAAATACTAACATTTTTGGTGGTTTTTTTTTTCCTTTTTATTTATTTATTTCTTTTTAATTTATTTTTTGCAGTTTCTTGGGATGGCCTCTGCTTTCGTAATGGAGTGTCCCTCCTATCTTTTCTGCCTCAGTCTTTAAAGCTACTGATCTTTCCCCTACCATACTGTTGGTTTTGGTTTTTTTTTTTTTTTTTTTTTTTTTTTTTTTTTTTTTTTTTTTTTTTTTTTTTTTTTTTTCCCTTCCCTCCTTTTTGGTTTGTTTTTTTTTTTTTTTTTTTGTCTTTAAAGAGATTTAATAAACTGCTCACAGAGATATGGAAAGGAGAAAATGCAGAGCGCAAACATACACTATGGCATATTTTTCTCCTCCAGAGGTTTAGCTTTCTCTTGCACTGATTTATCACATGTGAACAGAGAACACAATATCTTGCATTAAAATGGAATCCTTAAGATTCTGTGGATTCAATTTACCTATTATTTTGGGGACCATACAACAAGTCATTTAAATTCCCGAAGTTCTGACTTTCCTGGAGATATTCTGATAAATACTAATGAAGATAATAATATTTCCCAGAAAATTTTGGAAATAAACGGAAAAAAACATTTCTGTTTGCTTTGAGCCAATTTATATATATATATATATATACACACACATATAATAAACAATTAATAGGGAGTAGGATATCATGTGTGGATGTGCACATATGCATATTATAAATCAGAACAGGTATATTTTAGGGGAAGATTTAAAAAACCTAATGAACATATGTTTTCTTGTTCAGTTCTGTGACCTTTAGAGAGATTTCAGTAAGAGTTTCAGAAAAATACATTAATTTATACTAAGAGATAAATATAAGGCGAGTAGTCCTTTGGCAAAAGAACATCTATGCTTGTGAGTGGATTCCTTCTTTTCACTCAGTTTCAGCCATAACTCTTAAGTGTAACATCAGGATCTACTCCTTTGTTAAGCCAGGTGAATCATAAAGCACAATTTCTCACTGATTTCATACCTTAGATAATGAGGGCTTCGTAGGGTCAGAGGAGAGGGGAAAAAGTGTAATAAAATTTATGCCTTATAGACAGCACTACAGGAGAAATTTGGATCAAAATATTCGTCAGAAAAACAGGAAGACAAGGCAAAGCCCCATCCTGAGAGAAGCCAGCAGGGATTTAACTGTGGACCTGAGGGGTGCTGGAGTTTTTCAGAGAGAAGTACAGGGCACACTCATTTTATGAGACTGAACCTACAGATAAAGCCATCAGCCCAATCTCTAGTATGTTGCAATGTCCAACCAATGCTTTTGGGGCAAATGGCCTGTGTGACTGACACATGCAGGGGCTGGGGATCCTCCAGATTACCTCAAAACAGATATTTATGCTGGCTGGCTGCCATGGGCAAGATGATTTCTTCAAGAGCCACACCTAGGGTGGGCAGGGATATCCTCAGTTCTCTAATTCAAGTTCATTGCAGCTTTGATGGATGCTCCCCACCAAAATTTTCTTCCCTCACCCAGTGGAACTGTGTGAGTTCCTCCACTGTGCTGGGCAATGCAGGGACAGGAACACTGCTTGCCCTAGGTTGCACAACTCTGCTCTGAAATTCTGGCTCTTCATGACCCCAGAGTTCAGGCACAGACATATTCTGCCACAGGCACCCACTGATGGGGATGACAGAAGGGAAGGGGATTTTGAAGTGTGGATTTGCACATAGAAAACAAAGGAAAAACTGATAGAAAAAGATTTTTAAACTACATAGAGCACTATGGATTTACCCTTCAAATCCAAAATATTATCCAAACTTTTCCCTATAATTATTTTACCAGCTGGTATAATGAAAAAGGTTTAGCGCTACAGTTTTCCAGCTGTCTCAACCCAAGCACCTCCTGACACTTAGGCTCAAAAAATGTATGGTGGGACTGATATAAACCTCAACTTTTCTCAGCAGTTCTCTGCACATCTCTGTCACCTATAACAGTTTTGTGAGTCAAAGAGAGCAGTCAGAAACCCAGCCTATAGGATTGAGAAGGATTAAAATGGGTGAACCTACAGTACTTTATTGACCTAGGTCCTCACATTAACCTGATCTGATCCTTTAATTACTATGAATAGAATAGGGCTTACAGTCCTACTTAATAACACCCCATGCTTTTTATTCTATAAAGAGCTTTCCTATTCATGTGCCCTCTTCTTTTCAGATTTACAGATTTGTAGCAAGAAGGAATGCATGTTTTTTTTCTGGCACTCCAGGGGAGAAAGCTACCTAATGTGTATGTGTGGGATACTGGAAAGCATAACTGCAACCTTTCTGTTTTGAAAAAAGTTATTTGAAAATCAGCCCTCATTCAAGGTATTTGTCAAGAAAAGGTGAGAATAGAAAAGGAAACCAAAACATAAGATATTAATTTTATAAAGGTAGTAGAAGGAACTTAACATGGTTAATATGCTAATCGGAACTGTAATCACATCAGATGCATACCTTTCCCCCCTTTCCATGCACATTCTCCTTCCCCATAGGCTCAGAGAATCAGCACATTACTGTAATCTAGGCAGACTGATATATATATACATATGATCATATATATGGGTGATATATGATACTATAATTAATAACTGGCATTTTCTATGAATTCAGGAAAGCAGCTGCAGCTCACTGATAAGATACTTTACGAGAATAAAATCAAAGCTAAGCATTAATAATTATAATTTGTTGTGATTGAGGACAGTGAGACAATAATTTTATTTCTTCAACTGAACTGAAAGATGAGCCAGACACTAGGCTAAAAATGACAAGGGGATACAGGTTGTGATTAGGAACCTAAGACATTGTGCTAAGAGCGTTACACGAAGTAGAAACAGTCTCCCTAACTGTTACATGAACATATTGTACCTACCATTTTGTACAGATCCACCCTGAGGCCAAGTTGAGGCAACAATCCATATTTGGTTTTGAGTTAAAGATGGAATGAGTGACAATTGAGAATCAGAAAATTTAGGGATTTTCAGGGGGAAAGGAAGGGAAAAGAGAAGGAAGAGTATGACCAAAAAATTGGGTGAGGTGGAAGAAAGAACCCAACTGAAGTCTGCTCTTCCTCTTTCAGTCATCACTTCCAGTATGATTTGCCTGAGTATACAATCCTTTGGCTGTTGTAATTATAAAAAGATTGCACTTACATACTGAATTTAGAAGAGAGTGCTGTAGATATTTTACCATTTGGAAGTTTTTCCGCTTATTAAAGAACAGCTATTTCAGCACTATTTTAGGCTAAAACTTGATTAACATGCAGCAATGAAGCTGGTCTAATTTTATTTTACTAAATTTACTGTAAATAACACTGTTAGTAAAATAAATACTGAAAGAATACAGCATCTGACAGTGAAGGCATATTTAAAGTGTTTTATTATAGTCCCTTAGCTTTCCCAAGACAGGTATTGTTAGGAGCCAGTCTGATTAGTCTATCAAAGACATGCTGCCTCTTTCTCCCCCACATTCCTCCCTCTTGAATATAGACTAGTCTTTACTATGCTTTTAAAGAACGAGGATTTAAATTGAAGCAAACCATGAAAGTGCTGAAGCATTCCTATTATTGACATTTTATATGAAAATGATAATTTAAAATTCTAACCCACAGACAGATAGACAGACAGACAGATATATATATATAATCCCTACTTTAGCATTATAGTCTTTCTCTCTATTGCCACACTATATGGCTGTAATCTCAAAAGACCATTTATTAATGTGAAATATTGTATGTTCCTGTAGCCTCCTTTCTTGATTGTGTTCCCAGGGCCTTGTTGGGCAATTGATTACTCTGTGCACAATCCCGCTGCTTTAGGTATTAATGGCAAAACCCCCATTGTCTCCAGGATTTAGGCTCTTTATGATTTTTTTGAAGTTCATTATATTTTGCAGGCAACTGAGTTTAAAATCCCTGATTGGAAAGACTTACTCCTCACATCTTCCTGTGAAATGTTTTACCTTTAGAATGAAAAAGCATTCAGAAACTGTGGAATGGTTTTGATCTGCAGGATTAAAAGAAATCAGGGCTGAAAATGGATTCACATCATTTTCTTTTTGGGTACCAGATCCTTGGGGGAGGGGAGGGGGAGGAGAGAAAAAAAAATAACAGCTGATTTAATATAAGTGGGCTGAATTCCCTCTCCTGGTGGGTCTTTCAAACCTCCAGTTTCTGTTCTTGCCATTGCTCTGTGAATATCCCCCTCCCCTTTTTGTTGAAAGGCATTTACTGTGAAAGCCTACAAAAGCAGCTTTCAATCTGATTAAGCTTCTCCTGTAAAAATATACAAAAATAGGGATACATTTGGGTCAGTGTCACCCCACTATTCATCTGCCTTAATTTGCCTATGCTGCTTACTAAGGATATTGCACATGAGAGTGGAAGGCTCCTGCAGCCATTAGGGGCTCCCCAAAATTTCATTTATGAAATTCCAAGGTGCAATAATTACTGTAGCCCAAGAACAATTTGTCAGAAGGGCCTGAGCAGCTTGATGTAGCTGTGGGCTCACTGCTGGCAGGTACCAGTTTACCAGCCTTACCTGGAGTGAGCTGTTGCTTGATACACATGGAGGTAATGGTTGTCTCCTGAAATCCTCAGCGATGTCTCTGTCTGTTCTCCCTTGTGCAGGGGTGCAGTATCTCATACTTCCAGTTGTGGATCCACTTCCAGAACTTGCTCACTAATTGACCCTCGGTCAAGGCAAACTATGCTCCATCTTAGTCTACCAGTAAAATGGGTATAGAATAATTGTTTCCAGCAGGTTTTTGAGGGAGGTTCAGTACCTGAAAAAATTCTCTGGTGTTGACTTTTCTGAACATCAGCATCTGTATCTCTCTCTTGCCCATTTATAGAAATACATATAATATTTGTCTCCAGCAGATTAATATCTGTGTGAGATGTTTGTGCAGCAGTTTACAAAGGTGCTGTGATAACACATGTAAGCATTTTAAATGTATAGTGCTGAAAAATAAGCTTGAACTGAAACTGTGATTTGTTTTTGCCCTTGCAAGCGTTTTGTAACCTTTCTTAATAATTTTTGTCTTTAGTACACAGCAATGTTGAAGTGTAATCTTTATTACTAAATGAATGAATGACTGGCATTGCTTAGGGCACAGACTTAAAAATCATTTTCACATGAAGCCCAAGTATTGCTGCTGTTGCAGTTGTCCAGTTGTTTTATTAGCTCTGAACAATGTTGGACTATTCCTGAAATCTAATAATCTCTGTAAAGCATTTTCCTTCAGTAGCATCTTTGATAATGGAGAACAGATTCTAGAAACACAATAAAAGCATAAAAGAGAATATTATCATAATTGCTATAAAAAACTAGAGAAAAAATCCAAACAAGTAAAAAAGAGGCAGACTGCACAGGAAGAAAAAAGAAGAATATATACTAAATGCTATTTTTTGTAATTTTGTGTGTATATTTATGATTTAACCTGCTAAGAACCATGATAAATACAGCATAGGATTTGTTGGAAATTTCAGCGCCAACTGCACGCACTTTATTTCTGAGGAGATAAAGAGAGAATTAAACAAAAAATGTGATATGTTTTACTCAAGTTATTAGTTGAATTATAAAAAAAGATATTTTATGTTTTTTTTTCCCCTAATGGCCATCGGTTGCCATCATACATATATAAAAGGAAAATGGTAGTTTTAAATATTATAATGTTTCCGTATATTCCTCATCTTAACTAAGAACCTTATGATCTCTGAAGAGCAGAAATGGCCCTCGAGACAAAAGCGTCTTTCCAGCGTGTGCGCGCGTGCATGCATGCGTGCATGTCTGCCTACACATACATAGAGACGTGTGTGTGTGCACAAGGCAAAGAGCTTCACAGGTTTATAGCTGGAGAACAAACTCTCTTGGTTTTCATTTGATTTTTAAAAGCAGAAAACACGAGTACTAGCCTCAGAATGTCAGGATGTTACACCTCTTTTGCTATGCAAGTGGAAGATATATTTTTTTAATTATAATCTTTTATACCAGTGACTTTTACATGAAGCAGCATTCAGATGTTTTATGTTTCACATTTATTTAAAAAATCATTGTCTCTCTCAAAATATTTTCCCTGAAGCCTTATGTACAGGTAATAAAATCCTTGTATTGGAGCAGGTTCATCTGATAATAGCAATACAAGGTTGTCTGATTATGCCAAAATGATATTGGATAAAGGAGATTTTATTAACTGACTTGGAATGAAATCCATAACATCTATGAGCTTTCACCCTTCCAAATGAACCAAAAGCTTCATTAGAGATCAGAAACCTTTTTTTTAAAGGATACCTGGTAGACTATAAAATGCATTTAAATTGAAGGTAAGGAACAAATTATAACTGTTAGATTTCTTTGCCAGAAATTCTACTCTCTGCTCTGCCTCCTGCGCACCTCAGTGTTAGCATCTTGATGCAGCATCTACACGCTAACACTTCAGGCAATTCCTTTCCCTATTTTAAGTAGTTTGAGAGGTAACCTCAGTTCACAGAACATCCTAACAGAAAGGTTTAGTGCAACTGGATGCCGTACTTACCTTTTCTTCTTGTGTCTTTGTAAAGGTCAGTAGTACCTAGGTTCTACCATCCACATTAGGTTTTGAAGCACTACTCTTACCGGTGCTTCTGATGTGCATTTCACCTTAGGAAAATACATTTTCCAGAAGGAATTTTACCTGGCATGTTTCTGTGAAGGAACAAAAAACAAACAAACAAACAAACAAAAGAAAAAGAGTGTTGTTAGCGATGTTCCTGTAGAAACAAGGCTTTTCATCTCTGTGTTTGCAAAGGCGGTTACCCAGTAGCCCTGGCAGTAACTTTTCTCCCTCTTTGGCTGTCTGCAGGATAACATGTCAGCATGAGCTGTGGGCAGAGAGTTGTATGCAGTCCTTTGCTTGCCAAAAGGTTGCTTTTTGTAGGAGCATTTCGCCTCAGATTGGCCTCTTTCTGGTTTTGTTGGGCAAACCTCAGCAGAAAGAAGGCACACACTGGGGAGTGTCAATCTTTCTTCCTTTGGCTCTGTCACAGTCCCATTTCTCCCCCCCGGAAGGGAATCCAGCTTCCCATTAAGGACTTTCACAGGACTTCCCTGTGCCCAGACTGAGGAGGAATCTCAGGTATTTCAGGGAATATTTCCTTCCTGAAATAGGAAGAGCCACTTCTCTGTGAGCTACTTGCCGTTGAGCACAGCAGATTTTCCAAGTGATGTTGCTTGTGGTTCTCAGGCTATCTTTTCCCAAATATTTTTAGCAATTCAGTACATTTCTATTTCAGAAGATTTTATTTGAAAAAATTGAGAGTAATTGATTGTTATTTTGCTTAAAAACAAGCCAAAAATCTTTATTACCACTGCAGCAGTTTTAATACAAATACTTTGGTCAAAGCATTCAAACACCTAACATTCTGCACTTTAGCGAACAGTAGACTTCTCCAATACAATGAGATATAAATATCCAGCATTAAAAAAAAAAAAAAAGGCAGTAATTCAGGGGAATCCATATTTAAAAACAAACAAACTAATACAAACACCTAAACTTTGGTTTCAGTTTGTGGTGACTAAAAAATAAGGCCTATGTGGGGAAAGTTTCTTGAATGATTTAGTAGAAATGTTTGTGTTTCTCTAGAACAGAAAACTTTGAAAACTACTTTATTTTAAACATTACGGTTATTTAAATCACAAATAACTATCTTAGAATTGACAAAAAAAGAGATTGGAAAAAGAATTTTGTAAACTTGACATTTTAAATTCGGGACTATCCGTTTCACATGATTTCTGACCTTACTTAAATACTGATTTCTCAACAAATTCAAAAAAATGCTGTATTTTGCAAATGACATGCAATAAAATATGAATTCTGAGTGCCTACTGCAAAGGTAATTTATTTCAGCGAATTGGATTATTTTGATAAAAATAAGCTATTTTCAGGAGGAAAATAGTTGTTGTTTGTTTCTCAAAAAATATATTTATGCTAAGAAAAGTTATTTTCTGTTACATAATGCAACTTCTTCAATTTTGAGTCTTTCCTGACCGCCTTGCAAATATTTTGCTCGCTTCTGTTAGATTTAGTACAGCCACACAAAGTTGCAGCCTTATATATTTCCCTTAAACTAATTTCCAGGACCTTATTCTATAGCTCCTGAATATGCTTTTAGCAATAAATTAAGGGCTTCTGAAATAGACATTCTTAAAAAAAACCCAAAACGACAACATGGTAAGAGAACTCATAAACCACTTCATCTGCCTAAATTTCTTTAGATACCACTGAGTCCTCACTATAAATGGAAACAGTAGCGGCCAAACTTGCTTTTACCAGACAAATATTTTTTGGACACTCAGGAGTTAAGTTTGTCCTTAAAGCTGCAGAATTGCCCTATTTGGAGACCAGACTGTAGTCATCAAAGGGTTAAAGCCAGTTTTGCATTTAAGTTAATCCATATGCTAATCTATTTTAAATATCCCTGCATAACTACCATCATATTTTTAGCAGCGCAGTTTGTTGTTCCAGTTGCCAGCTATTTTTGATGACACAACAAAATAGGGCAGAATTTAGTTTTAAGGTTTATTTTGGCATCTAACATTAAAAAGGGCTAAATCCTCCCCTTGTCCAAGGATATTTACGTTTTGAATGGTCTATACCTGCCCTCTGCAATCAGCCAATTATTGTAAGCAGTGTGATGGGCCCAAGGTATTAGTGCTGAGAACGTTCCTGCTGTCCCTTGGGTTAGGGATTGTTTTGCAATGATCACCTGTCCTGATTTGAAGATTGCATGACAGGACACTATTAAAGTAAGGGCAAGGATTTCAGTTTCTCTATGTCATTTTGCCTGGCCTGGTTTTGAAAATAGGTCACTGTATTCTATCTGGATTTGTATGTTATAACAGCACCCACTAACATTTTTGTAGCGAAGGGTCTAGTCATATTTTCATTATAAACCCCTATTTTCAGAGGTTTATGTAACTTGATCATAGAAAGAAGTTTCAGTCTAAATGGTGGCATGCAAGGTCTCTTCTGAGGAACATGGGTTTTACCCTGCAAATCTCAACAGATATGTGTTCAGCCATTTCTGCCAGAGTGAAAAATGAAAACAAATTTTTAGCTCTAATTTGGTGTAGATAGTAGATTACCTTAGAAAAAGATACGCTGCTATATTTATCTTTTAATTAAAGTGATATCTGAAAGAGCTGGGTTTCTCACGCAAGTCTTAATAAGAATCTGAGTAAGTATAGGTTATAAAATTGGTGACTCGGCATGTATATTTTAATTATGCAAATCCACAGTAATAAATGCCCTTATATAATGGAAGGATTTAATAGGGTCAAAAACTGGTTGTTTGAAAAGGTTGGTAAATAAATCATATAGATTTGAATGTCGATTTTATGTTTATCTCCTTGTTTAAACCGCTTCTTCCCATAACGTGGAATTGTTTCTGAGGGAGCCAGCATCACTCTGTGGCCCAATATTTTAAACTGTGAGTAGATTCTAGCTTACACAACTGAATCAGCACAGCTGTGCAAATGTGTGTATTTAACACTGATTAAATGCTTCCACCTATACATTAAAAAAACCTAAAAAAAGTTCCCTTACTACCATACTGTAGGTTTTTGCAGAATAGCTGTGGAATAGCATTTCATCACCTGCCATACACTTTTTAATTTTTTTGTTTGTTTGTTTTTTTGTTTTGTTTTATTTTGTTTTGTTTTGTTTTGTTTTAAATAAGATCAGGAGCATCCAGGCAGTCACAGAGCAAAATGAAAGTTCTTCTAAGACAAAGATAATAAAATATGTTTGAGCAACATGAAAGGATAGTCTGAAGACTGCCGAAGCAAGGAAATTAAGGGTTAATGCTGCGTTACTTCATTTTGAAGTCAACCTCATTGCGTCTGTTTATTGCAGGGGTCTTCAAAAGGAGAGATCTCACTAGGATGTGTCAGAGGATGCTGTAGCACCCGGTGGGCTGAGCCCAGAGCCAGACTTTCAGATGGCTGAATATAAAACTTCCAAATATTTTTTGGAGGGGAGGGGCATCAGGGAGAGGAGGAGGAGGAGGATGGTCCCGGCTAGCATCCCTGGTGGTGGCCGTGCTCTGGGGTTCAAAGCAGCACAAAAGAGAAAAGCACGCTGTTACTCAGGGCTCTGCCTCATTTTGCCTAGATATCGAGATTCTTAGAGGTATTATTTTTACCTAGTCCTTGAAATACCCACTGATTAACCAAAATTCCCCATTTCTTGCAAAGCCAACAGTTTGCTACTTAAATGGGTTTAGACTTCATTTTAATGGAAGTGAAACATAGTCGACGGAGACAAATTAAAACCATATAATTTTGTAATCTTAGTTTAGCTATAATTGCAGCAATAAAACAGTGGAAAGAATAATTGGGGAACATATGTTTGTGAGTGACATTATCTAGGTGACTTCCCTTTTACGGCACTGCGCTGCTGTCCTATTTGTCTCCCCCTCCCTATGCATTGGAATGACAAACCTGCGAGCCCAGAGTTAATGCTGATTGCGGCAGCTGCTTACACACCGAGTCTCCATGGCAACCGGGGACGTTGCCACGCAACCGTATTCTTTTAGGGACAGGGAAAATGCCCAAAGGCTTACTAAAAATACATGGAAGAGGGGAAAAAAAAAAAATCTTAAATTTTCCTACTACTGTTAATGGGTATAAGGGACCACGCTTGTGCTTGAAAGCAGAGGTCGGACAAATAAAAACCCAGCCCTGACCTTTCCAAAATTGCCTGCCGTTGCTTGAAATCTCCAGCTTTACTGACAAAGATGACTTTTGATCGATTGTAAAATTGGTAGCTAACACGCGGCAGCCCTCGCAGCCTGCAAGATGCAGCGCCTGCCCATTGCTATTCCGGAGGGGTGGAAGGTCAGCTGAGAGCCATCAATGCCGTATTGATCAGCCGAGCTGAAAAATGCCCATGTTTCCAGCTCCTCGCACAGTAGGGCTGCGGCCCCAGCCTCCAGCACACTGTCGCCCCGGCACGCCACCGAGCGAGCCGTCCTCCCAGCAAAAGTGACATCACTTCACTCAGCTCAGCTGTTTCTGCAGTTTTCTATAAATAGCTAGATAAAAAAATTGAAGGCTGCTTTTGGAGAATTTAGGCAGCCAATCTTATCATCGTCAGCAGACGAGACAGGCTGATTTTTTTTTTTTTTTTTTCCTCCCTGCTAATATTGCACTGCAAATTCTTCCTCCTGATTTCTGGAGCTTGACACAGAATAACCAAAAATTTTGAATGGTATACATGTCTGCATTCAGGATTGTGCTGGAATGGATACTTAATTCATCATTCATCACCCCTCTAGCTGTTAAAACGTGATCAGATAGGAGTGAGGAATGGAGGGAGGAGAAAGGGTCGGCGCTGCCATACGAGATGTGCAGACCTAGCATTATGCTGATGCAGCACATTTGCTGAGCTCTGTATCACTCTTACTTGCGGAAATACCAACGTGCCAGGCTCCCAGGTGCCTCCCCTGAATTAAACAAACCGTGAACTGGAGTCAGAGTTACACCAAGGCTCTTGTTGGCTGTAATAGCCGATACAAAGTATTAGAAGAAAGCAATTAGAAATGCAAACAAAAGCGCTGTTAATAAGCACACTTCCTATTTTTCCTTGTTTCCTGTTTTGCTACTCTATTTCTTAATTAACCCTCTAAGATAGCTGATGAAAGAAAAACATCATCTGCCTGGTCTGTAAATAACCTCTTTCTTGACAGTAATTCTTTCTGGGAACAGGAGCATTAAAAAGCTGCAAAATACAAAATGAAGTATGGAAACTGTCTCAGTAAAAATGGGCATTCTGCAAGTTTTATGAAGTTTTGGAGATTATGGCAGTTCTTTTGGAAAAGGAAAGGAAAATAAACTTGTAAACAGAAATAACAGCAGGTGCAGGTGAAGAAAAGCATGTCTTCTGCAGACTCCATCTGTAGGTAGCCATCATGCTGTTTCTTATCATGCCTTTGCCATCCCTGGGTTGCATTCCCAGTAGGAAATGAGTGAGTGCCAAGGAAGCCCATGAGCCTTCCTCAGCTCTTCAGCATTCCTGAGCACAAGCCTCCATTCAGCATCACACAGGATCAAACCACAGCCGTTCCCATCCTTGTTGATTTGAACGGCAAGCTGAAACTGCTTGGCAACAGAAAAGATGAAAGTACTTGTTTTTCAGAAAAGTTAATGGCACTAGAAATAGAATCCAGACAGTTCTTTGAAGGTGGGGAAGAGGAGACCAGCAGGTTTTCTCTCCCTACTGCTGTGCTGATTGCGGTGTGGTGGGTACTGCAAAGTCAAACACCATGGCCTGTGTAGTATGAGGGATTAGAGCAGAGGACTATAATAACTCATGCTGGCCTCAAAATATGCATCTGTCCCTTAGCACTGCAAGTGCAAATGAATTGCAAAATATGCTTACAATTATTGATGTATGGGACTTTAAAATGCATTTGTTCTCTATGGAACAGAATCTATAAATGATCCTGAATGGAAAATTCAGACTCTGGTCTAGGGATGGAGATCAGTGAGGGTTATATTCTTAAATATCTTTTGAGTATCTGGGTGCACATGATCCAAAACCAAGCCACAGCTGTTTATTGAAATATTTCTGCTAGGGTTAATGGCCATAAACTAAAAAACAAGAAGTTTCACCTCAGCATGAAGAAAAACTTCTTTACATTGGAAGTGGCAGAGCACTGGAACAGGCTGTCCAGGGAGGTCATGGAGTCTCGCTCTCTGGAGACATTCAAACTCCACCGGGATGTGTTCCTGTGTAACCTGCACTACGTGACCCTGCCTTGGCAAGAGGGTTGGACTAGATGATCTCCACAGATCCTTCTAACTATAACAATTCGCTGATTCTGTAATGTTTAGTCTTTTCAAATGGCCAGTACTGATGCTCTGACTTGGGAGCCAAGAAGAAGAAGGAAAATGGTAGAACAAGATAAATCTAATCTCTCTTCTCTGCAGAGTGGATAAAGTAGTACTCAACCCATTGGTTTAGTGGAATGCAAATAAAATAGGCTGGAACTTCTTGCACATCATTTGTTGCAGAGAAAACTAGTGGTTGAAAGAGGGACTTTAATTTTGCCCAGATACTTGTTAAAAATTTATCTAGCTTCCAGAAGTACTATTAGAGAATAGTTTTAGGAAACACTACTGTTTTAGGAAAAAACCCAAACCCCAAAACCAGCAACAGAGTTAAAATTATTTACTGGGATTGTATTTAAAGATCTGAATTCTGTTTTAAAATCAATTTATTTTTGCATATAAATGGATGTTGAAACCTTGCTGGACTTTTCAGCAATATATTTATTTTTCAATAAGATCCACCTTTTCCCATTATCATTAAATCCTGCAAGAGATTTTAAATAGCACTTTTCTATAAATGTACTTCTTCCACTTCGAAATAAAGCACGCATAACTGCGATTTTTTGTGTTAGTAGTCTTTTTAGTTAAAAAATCACCTGCTTGGTAAAGGCAGAATAGAGAGGTCTGAAAAGAAAGACCTTCCTACGTTTCTAAGCTCAGCATCATCTTGTCTTATTAGTCAATACAGCTGGTATGTATTGAATACTGAAAAGCTGGACAACTGATTTTATTATCCTTGCCTGATCTCAAGCCAACCCCCTTCTGGGGACAACAGTCTTGACTCTGCATTCTGTGACCTTTTCAAAATCTCATAATGAAAATATGAGTGGATTAGCCAAATTTGTGAATCACAGTCCCGCTCACTAAGTCAATAAGGCTTGCTTGCTAATTTCAATGGAAGCAGGAGCAAAACCAATGTCAGTGTGCTCCAGCAAAACTCCATTTGACTTCAAGTCAGGATAAAATTAATTTCCATCATCTTTAGTGTCCTTTTATATCTTTTTATGGACAAATAAGGAACTTCACGTTTTCTGAATCCTTTCCCAAGAGAGGTTAGGTGAGTCTACTTCACAAGAACCTTGAAAACACTTCTGGGACCCTTCTTTTCCCTCTCCCTCCCTGCCAGCATAGGCAAAGCAGTAGCCCTGTAAATAAAATGTTCGAGAAACTGTGACCTAAACCAGAGTATGACACTATTTGGGAGGACAAGAGTTGTCTGTAATCTTGTCCTTGACTTTATTCTTTACGGATTTTTTTTTCCCATGGTTTTCTCTTGCCACACGATTAACTAGACTTTGAGGATTTCTTCAACATTAGAGGCCAGCTGAATAGAAACAGAGTGAACACACAGGGACATTTGCAAACACAATGCTTTATTATAGGGCTATTTAGTAGTGGAACTATAGACAGGGTAGCCATATTATTATTAAATATCTGTTCAGTATCTTACAATAGTCTGTCCAAGGCTGGAGTTATTTTTGTTGTTGTTGTTGTTTTTTTTAATTTACTGAATGAGTTGAAGTCTTTCATAAAAAATTCCTTCTTTAACATTTATATGTTTGTGTCAAAGTATCTCAGGGCACAAAGCCCAGCAGAAAGCCAACTTGGAAAAAAATAATCTTTGTAAGCGCTTTCATGACAGCGAACCATTAAATCTCCTGAGTAATGTAGGGAAGAGCTGGATCACGCATAGATTGCTCTTTACCCAGGATGCACTGTTGCCTGCAAGACTCTGAATAAAGAGACACACCTGCTAGCTAGCTGATAACACTCTGGGGTCATTTCATTGAAGAAACTGTCAGCCAGGAGGTATTTAAATAAAGCCACAGATGAATTCATGACCTGTACTACTGAGACTAAAAAAAAGGTGTTAAAGCAGAAAGAGAATGCAGATAAATGCACATTCCTTCATACTGCAACAAAACTTCCCTGTGTAAATCAACTGAATAGGAACGAATGGTGAAAGAATGCGAACTCCATACAGTACTGGGGAAGTGAGATGGTACAGCTGCACATCTGGCTTGCAGCCAAAGCAGTCGTGTGCCATGCTTGTTTGCCTACTAGTGCTGCTTAGATTGGCAAATGCCCATGCAGTTTGAAGAGGGCAGGCGCGTTACTGGATGGCTGCCAGTAAGTGTGCGGGACTGATGCCACTGCTGGACGCCATAGCCTGGTAGGAATGAGGAATACAAAGGCATTCAATAATCTGAATGTCCCTTTGCTTCAAGAGAGTGATGCCAGGCAGCATTTAATGAGAGATTGCTTTGTTACAAAGTCCTCGACATCAAGTGGGCTGGTGAGCTCATTAACCTGACTGCAGCAAATAAAAAAGGCGCACTCAGAAGACTCCCATGATAGCATACTCAATAGTGTAAGAGTCCTTTTGCTTCCTTTATGGTGATCCATTAGCAAGCAGCAGTGTAAACAGCATAAAGCAAGCCAGTTTTCTGATTGTTCAACTAAAGTCTGTTTTCCCTTGGGGATTATGCCACCAGTTGATGCAGAGACATCCCCCCCACCCTTGTTATCTATTACATAATGACCTTCCGTGTAATGAAGGATTTCCCCATATTTCTTAGGAGCACAACTGCAGCTAAGGAAACTACTGACAATTCACATCTCTAAAGTGTGAAAGGCAATGATGTAGGGCACATCAGAAAACAAATAAACCACAAAGTGATGCCAAGGGGAATGGAAAATATGATTATGCTTATGTTTATACAATTTCAGTTAGAACTTATGAAAATGGTACATATCTTTCTGTGTCGTCTTTGTTCCTGTTTACACAGGGCTCTGTATCCTTGCTTACCTAACTTGGTTCTCTGCATTTTCCACAAATGCCGTTTGCCTTCAGGAAAATGCATTATAAAGTAGTACTTCCAGAACATGTGCCTACCATGTATCCATTCGAAACACAGCCCTTTGCCGATTTAGTAATCAAAGGGAAAAGAGGGAAGAAGCAAATCCCCAAAGAATTTCCCCTTTCAAAACAAAGGGGAAGATTTCTTGTTGTAGTTATTCCATTTAATCCACTGAAGCGATGCTAGTGAAAACACTTTTTTCAATACCTAAAAAGGTCACATTAAAATACCTGTGTTTAATCCCCAGGAGCTGCAGAGGGCTGTTGCTTCCCCATAAGCACCCATCAAACAGCATTAGAAAAATAGCTAAACAAAGTCAATGATTTTTTATTTTTTGGCAGGTAGGTGATCAGCACAGATCTGGTGCACCCTGGTAGTAACGATTTTTGATTATTCAAATGCTCAGTCAAGGTCTTATTACTCAAGTATCTGACACAAAAAAAAAAAACAATCCCATTAGGCATTAATTAATATGCTTTTTGGAAGAATTACATACTAGTGAGAGTTAAAATGTATTCTGTTCTCAGTAATAAGATGGTTTTTAATTCTTTAACAAATTGCAGACTTCCTTAATGATTTTCAAGGTGCTGCCACCAATCAGATTCCATTATAGGGTCAATTTAAAGTTCCCAGGCAGTAATTACAGCATCACTGTTAGTATGTGAAATTGTATAAAAAGGACCAAAGTAAATAATTAGTCTGCCTCTTCCTACCTTTTTCTACTATATGACATAATAGTTAGTCTGAATTGTGTTTTGTCTACAATGCCTGGACAGTATTTCACATTTGTTGTAAAAGATATTTTCATCTCTATTTTCATATGTTGCTTCCCACCCTTTCAGTCAGGAAAACGCTGACTAACTGGAGCAAAAAATCTACAGTGGATTGCTGTGGCAGATCAGGTACAGATTCTTCCAACCCCTTCAGAAGTTGTGAAAGGGAAGATAAGGAAATTATCTTATAAGCTTTTTGTAGGTTTTGTTCTCTTAACATTCAGAAGTAGATGGTGATGGCATACAGGACTGGTTCCAGTGAAGGTCACCAGGATGGTCAATGGGCTGCAGCACATCATGTATGAGAAGATGCTGAGAAAACTGAATTTGTTCAGTCTGAAGATGAAAATACTTTGGAGAGATATTACTGCTATCTAGAACTGCCTCATGGGAGGATGTAGGGAAGATGTAGCCAGCTTCTCTCAGAAGATGCACTGTGATAGCACAGGAGGCAATAGACACAGGCTGGAATCTGGAGAATTCCTCTTGGATATGAGGGTAGATTTTGCATATTTTTCATGATGATGGTGGCTATAAATTTTGACAGGGTGTCCAGGAAGGCGGAATTGCTATCAATGGTAAACATTAAGGACTCAGCTAGAAAAGGCCATGAGCAACCTGATCTGATTGAACTTGCTTCAACCATAGGATCCAGTTGGGTGTCCTTCAGAGCTCCTTTTCAGTCCAAATTATTCCTTGGTTTTGGGGCTAGTCTGTGGGGAAGACTGGTCAGACACAAACTGAGATTCCAGTGAAGGACTGGCTGATATGCAGGACTGACCAGGAACAAAGAAAGATGGCACCACAGCGTTGCTTTGCTACTTAAGTCCACAGAACTGTAGCTCTGGGAGGATGCCATGTTTCCAGTATTTCACAGTGCAGTTCTATCTCTGGTAGCAAGTCCTTCACACTCATAAAAAAGGTCACTAAATGCAGGCAGCAATAGCACCTTGTCACTACAGTACCAAACACTTGCATATGAATTTTTTATTTGAATCATGCAACGCCTGATCCAAAGGCAGTCCTTGAACTGCAAACTCCCGGTGAGAGGACATTGCCAGTGATTTAACCTGACAGTGTGCTAAGATGAAAATCACTAGATCTACGAGCACTCATAATCAGGCCTTAAGCACAATACTGGAAAAGAACAAAAGGACTGGAAATGTAAGAGACTCAGGGCCACCACCATAACTTTGAACTGAACACTGTAGCAGAATGTAGCTCTTTTCCCTTTGAATGCAGCAACTTGGGCTGTTACTAAGAACAGTAAAGAAAAAGAATATGATGAAGTTGGACTGACTGTTGACCGACTAGGAGAAGACAACAGGGAAGAAGCCAAGCTATCTCAGAAGCAGAGGGTTTCTCTGGGAACAGCTGCATGGCACCAGACCTGAAACAAAGCTCAAAATCTCGGGAAGGCAAGAAAGATAAGCTTTAAGAAAACCAATATGAAATCAATATATTAAATACTACCAGTGCAACCTCTAGCCCAGCAATAGAAAACAAACAGAGTATCAGGCATTATCACTTTCGTCAAGCAGGATAAGGGCAAATATTAAACATAGCTAGATTAGATCCAAGATTGTATATTTTTTTCTCTATTCTCTTAGTGCTGTTACATGAATCTCTCTCCTTTAAACTTGAACAAGATTATGTTGCAAAGTACTTGTGCTGTTCCTCCAAAATTAAAATGGATTTTTGTCTATGCCATGATAAAAACAGCAGTCCTAATGGTAAAAGTTTGATTCACACATGCATTTGTGAAACTGCTTCAGACAGACCTGACAGTAGAGGGGAAAATCCTCATTGCTGTAGTGTATGCTGCTTTTAACTCCTTTGGCTGACTTTCCTTTTGTCTTCAAGTCACATTTAATGACTTTGACCCTGTTAAGATAGAAGTGAAGATTGCTGCTGTTTGGTTTAGAGCTGGACAAAGCATTTTGAGGGAAGGGAGGAAAGGATATACAGGAAAGTTCAAGAGTCACTGCAGCAGTGCAGGACTTGTTTCTCAAATGTTTGATGGACCAGCACCAGTAAATAGGATAAAGAACTCTTTAACCCTTCTCATAGACTTTGATTCCTTTCTGTGTACTTTGTTTGCCTTACCAACTAACAGCACACAGAAAGCAGTAAGAGCATTGCTATCTATGAGCATTCCAGAGCATCACCTGTACTGAGCTGATGGGCACTGCTTTTTAAGCCTTTATTCTCCAAAAACCCCCAACTTTTAAAGTAGGCTACATGATTTGGTAGAGATTTATGAGTAAACATTCCTAGGATATCAATTCAACTCACAGTTATGCCATTGTCCAAAGAATGGCCAGACTTCGTAAACAGTGTCTGCAAAGTAATAAATAATTCTCTTTCAAAGAAGTGGAACTTTCCTCTCTGTAAACCTTGCCTCCTGGGCAGAGGCAGTACAAGTTCATGGGAGATTTTCAGCTATCTTAGACTACTGGACCATATAATGTCAGCATTCAGCAGTGCAAAGGACCCATCTAAAGCTAGTACACAGAGTTCAAAAAGGATCATGATATAATATCTTCCTGTACTGCCTATACACCTACACCTGTAACACATTTGCCTCCTCAGCTTCATCCTCAAGACTTAAGGAATTCTTGTGCATTCTGTTTGTGTATTAGTTCCGCTTCGGGAATTTATTAGAACTAGCTGGCCATTTGGTGCTAAAACAATGTAGGAACAGCAGCAATCCTCCACTCTACAGTGCTGTCTATTCTGAGGTCGCTACTCGTAGCAGGAATACATGCTGAACGGTGTAATGAGTAAAAGCAGCTTGAGCTCAGCCTATTTCAGTGAACTGAGGTAGTGTCTGCTCATGTTAATGGGGAGGTTTCAGATAGGGTTTGCAGAAGTCCAGGAGAGTGCTACTACAGACACAACGTTCATTTTGTATGTGAATAGACCAATATTATTCTGATAAATATTTCCTCTGGCCCAGAATCACTGAAAAGACATAGAGTCAGCCAGCGATTTCAGAAAAAAACCCTGTATTTGTCACAATCGTGTTTGTTTGTTTGTTTGTTTGGCTGTTTTTTTGTTATGTTCTGTTTACAAGTAGAAAAAAGTGGCAGTCTTGATTTTCCTAGACTTACAGTGCTGTAGAAGCTAGTGCAGTAGCATATCATGTTAAGATAGATCATAATTTCTCATTTCTCTGGCTCTTCTGACCCTTCTGATGCTTTAGCTGTTTATTCTTTTTGACCCCAAATAGACCCACTTCACAGAATCACAGAATATCAGAATATGCTGAGTTAGAAGGAACTTACAAGCATCATCGAGTCCAACCCTCAGCCCTATACAGGCCCCTCCCCAAGAGTCACACCACGTGCCTGAGAGTGTCATCCAAATGCTTCTTGAACTCTGTCAGCTTCATGCTGTGACCACTTCCCTGGGGAGCCTGTTCCACTACCCAACCACCCTCTGGATGAAGAACCTTTTCCAATGTCTAATTGAAACCTCTCCTGACACAACTTCAGGCCACTCCCTCAAGTTCCGTCACTGGTCAGCACAGAGAAGAGATCAGTGCCTGTCCCTCCTCTTCCCCTCATGAGGAAGTTGTAGATTGCAATGAGATTTCCCATCAGTCTCCTCTTCTCCAGGCTGAACAGACCAAGTGACCTCAGCCACTCCTCATATGGCTTCTCCTCAGAGCCTCTCACCATCTTCGTTGCCCTCCTTTGGATGCTCTCTAGCAGTTTAATATCTTTCTTATATTGTGGCTTCCAAAACTGCACACAATATCCAAGGTGAGGCCTCACCAGTGCAGAGCAAAGCATTGCAATCACCTCCCTCAACCAGCTGGCGATGCTTTACCTGATGAACCTGAGGACAGGTTGGCTCTTCTGGCTGCCAGGGCACTGCTGACCCGTATTCAACTTACCATCAACCAAGACACCCAGGTCCCTTTCCATGGCACTACTTTCCAGCATCTCATTTCCCAGTCTGTCTGTACATCCCAGGTGCAGAATCTGGCACTTTCCCTTGTTGAACTCTATGTGGTTGGTGATTGCTCAGTCATCCAATTTGTCAAAGTCTCTCTGCAGGGCCTCCCTGCCTTTGAGGGAGTCAACAGATCCTCCTAGTTTTGTGTGATCTGCAAACTTGTTTAGTGTCCTTTCCAGTCGTGTGTCCAAGTCCTTTATGAAGATGTTGAAGAGCACAGGCCAAAGATGGAGCCCTGTGGAACTCCATTAGGGACAGGTCACGGGCCTGATGTCACCCCATTCACTATTACTCTCTGTGCTTGACCTGTGAGCCAATTGCTCACGTGCTCATGTGTTTATCCAGCTGTGGGCTAGAAATTTTGTCCAGATAAGTCCTGTGAGAGACAGTATTGAAACTTCACTGAAATCCAAAAAGATTACATTAACTGGCTTCCTTTGATCATCTGGGTGGGTTACCTTGTCATAAAAGGAAATCAGATATGATAAGCATGACTTTTCTCTCATGAAGCTGTGCTGGCTATCACTAATGACAGTGTTGTGTTTTAGGTGTTTTTCAATACTTCCCAGGATAATCTTCTCTGTAACTTTACCAGGCACTGAAGTGAGACTGACAGACCTGTAGTTTCTGAGGTCCTCCTTCTTTGCCCTTCTTGAAAATTGGGAAGCATTCGCCAGGTTCCAGTCATCTGTGACCTTTGCAGATTCCCAAGACCACTCAACAATCGTTGAAGAGGTTTTGTGATGACATCAGCCAGCTCTTTGAGGATTCTAGGAGGAATTCCACCAAGCCCCATAAATTTGTAGGGATCCACCTGGAGCAGCAGATCCCACACAGTTTCAAGGTCATCGAAGAGTTGATCATTTTCATAGTCATGGTCCTCCAGCTCAGGGCACTGAGATGCCCTTGATCTGTCATCTGTATTGAAGACAGATGCGAAGAAAGCGTTGAACACCTCTGTCTTGTCTCTGTCCCTGTTTCTGAGGCTACCATGACTTCCTGCTCCCAAAACTTCCAGACCCACCATGAAGACCCCTGCACTCCCAATATTGAACCTTACAATCCCAAGTGTTTGACCTTTTAGATTTCCCATGTGTGATATGCCAGAGCCTCCATCAGCACTTGGGCCAATTCACATGAATCACGGAGGATGGAAGGAGTATACCGTGCCTGCAAGAGCTTTTCCCAGTTACTCAAGAGGTTAAGTGGCAGGGTCTCTTGAACTACAATAGATGGGTAGGTCAGAATGAGAGTCTATATACTGGCTAGAGTAATTTTTTTTTTTTTGAGTAATCAGTGATATTTTTATAAATCTGTGATTATTTAAAAGACCACATAAGACCACATGAGCTGAAAACTTATTTAATATATACATGACTTGTCAATAGTTAATTTCCAGATACACATTTCACAGGTTTTAACTGAGTTTTTTTCTTCATTGTATGTAAGTTTGCTTAAGATAATTAAATTTTGGATAGAATAGGACAATAGTCTGAAAGAGAAGGATTTTTTTTTCCTCCTGCATTTTGAATCTAGTAAGGCAAGCATTAGATATTTTTCTTTTGTACAGGATGAATTCTTTCTGCAGCAGTGGTTGGGAGAAGAGACTGAATACAGATTAACAGCAATTGCTCAATTCTAACTAGGCACCATAGGATAGGCTTTTAAAACACGGATCAAATAGGCGATGTTTGTCTTTTTCTTTAACTGTTATGCCATATGATTAAAAAGGGGGCAGAAGAGATAGGTCTCATAGTTTCCAGTCTCAGGAGAAGCCTAATTTTGACCTTCATAATGACATTTATGGAAGGAAAAAATTAAAACTATTTGTGACCTAGGATAATGTTCTCCCAGGTATACATATTAGCAGTCACGTCATGAAGGTCACCGATTTCTGGCAGCACAAAACACCTAGCATATGTGAACCTAACACCAAAATCTGTATTTTTCTGGTGTTTGTGTCTGTAGAACAGAAAGAAGAAGCAAATCTTCGTTGATATGACCTCAGTTCTTTTCTTTCTCTAGCTTCAACCAGCAAAGAAAAGTGGACCTCGTGTGACAGCACCTCCTCTCACAGCTTCTGAGGAAAGAGGGGGCACTGGTTATGCTTGCATGGGAAGGTACAGTGGGACACTGGGGCCCAGTAAATTTGGAAAACCAGGATGGTTTTTCATATCTGAAGAAGCTAAGGTCAACCCATTTGTCTAAAA
>NW_020955618.1:1040470-1071834 GCF_003031625.1 Empidonax traillii | reverse complement strand
TCCATGCCATGGAAAAACATTTTTGAAAACTGCTGGAAACATCAACTTTTATCCTCAGATAGGTCATTCTTGGCCTGTTTAAATTCTTGTCATCTGCAAAGACAAGAGCAGCTGTCAATATGTTCTTTGAAGTAGTAAAACTTCTTCAAAGCCTCGCAAGTCAGTTCAAGAAAGCCTAGAAAATGACAATATTCAGATGATTATTTTCCCAGATCTGAAGATAACGGTCAAGACAGGCAGAGAAGTGAATTTCTGCCTGGAAAATGTTGTTTGCCCACCTTTGTTCCCTTTTCCTAATGTCCTCAGATGACAGCAAGACAGGTATTGATGAAACAATCAGGGTCCAGCACCAATAACAACAGGGCACTGTATTAAAATATTCATAGTAAAAATTTGGGTCCACATCTGCCTAAATACCAGGGATGAGCTTACTGTGCCCTTCCTCTTAAATGACAGATTTTTGTGAAAAAGTTAATCAGAATCTGAATTTTGTGAGGTTTGTCACTTGGGCAAACCTCCCCTTGCCTGAAGTGGTTTGAATGTGTTGTTTGAATCAAGAACTAAATGCAGATAACAAGGTTTGGTCCTTTGTTTTTAAGGCAGCATTTAAAAAAGCATAGGGTTCCCAAAAGCTAGCACAAAATACATATGAGATAATATTAAAAATAGACAGAAATGTAGGAGTGATAACTATGAAATTAGCAAAAGAAGAAAATAACTGCAAGTAAAAATGTGCAATTTTACTATTTTGAGGACTCTGCTGAGCAAAGTGGGGAGGTTGTAGAAGCTGCACATAGCTGTCAGTCAGGAGAAACAGCTGCATCCCACAGCCAGGCTGCAGCCCCCCATTCCCTGTTATCCCACCTATGCCCGCCACTAGCACAGCTCCTACTTTGACAAAGTGGGAAAATTGGTTTTTCTGTCCCCAAACTACTCTGTTCGCCAATTGCCATCCGATTTCGAGGATCCTGGTTGCCTGGGAAACATAACAGGGTGTTGCTGTGGAAACTCGGCTTCACTGACCATTGGGTTCCCCTGCTGCCAGGCAAGGAGATGGGACTCTCCACATTTGTCTGTGCTAGCAAGTGGTAAGAGAATGCTTTGCCACCGGTGCTAAAGTTGCAAAACAGTGTTAATAGGTTCTACTTTCACTTATTTAAGCCTACTTTGTTGTTGACTTTTGGAGGGAAAGAAAAATGAGGATAATCCATTTAGGTAATAGATCAGAGGAACAAGTCAGAGTAGGAGGAGGCATTTGTATATTTATTTGCGTCAGAAAAGTTTCTGAGACTTTTTGTGCACAAATTGCTTGGAAGAAATGAACCTGAAAGCCTCACAAAATGTACTATTTCACATTGCATTAATGTAAGCTTTCTGAAGTTTATATAGCCCATCCTTTGCTATTAATGTTCCTGTGTAGTCAGTTGGCTTAAACTGTTCATCTCCCAACGAACATATGCTGTCAGTAAAAGCAATAGCTGCTGCAGTGTGCATTAGTTCCTTGTTTCCAAGACTCCTGACAACTAGAAATGGCATTGACCGTGTTTAACCCTGTCTCTGTATTTTGGGGCAAAAGGGGTTAAGAAATATCTGAAATAGAATGCTATAAATTCCTCAGTGGCCTCTGCTGGCTTTGAAAACAGAGCAGCGGCTAATTTTTCTTTCTCTTTTAAGTAGCAAATTGGAAAAAAAGACTATTACATCTCACACTGACATCAAGGAAATAATAATAATAATACTTTGCACTTATATGACAGCTTTTATCCCAAGTTTTCAAAGGATTTTTCAAACATTAATGGTGTACCACATTATTCTCTGTCGGCATGGAGGTCACATGGTGGTGTGGGAGCTGAGGAGACATAAGGCAATTTATAGGCTGGTGGGACACTAATGCAGAGTTTAGGAAGCAATGCAAGCTACTGACAACAGCTCTATGGCTAAATCATGTTTAAGATAAAATAGCCTGTCTAATCTGCCAGTGCCACAGTTTGCTGCAGAAAGGGATGAAATCTCCTCTGTAGCCCATTGATTCTGCTGCAGACACTACAGCAAAGTAAGCTGAGTTTAGGCTGTTTTAGTGGTATTTTGATCTATTTACTTTTGTAAATTCTTGTCTTGTTTGTTTTTTTCTCACCTTCCACAGTACTAAAAGAAAAAAAATGTAAAAATCTGTAGTTGTGTTGTATCTACCTATGTTCACAGAAGACAACAATAGATTAGAAATGCAGAATAACTCGAGTAATTGTCCTGCTTTTTTTACATTTTTGGAGGTCCAAAATATTCTGTGCTTAAACTTGCTCAAAGGGAGAAATTTTGGCAAGTCAGGAAAAAGCTCTCTCACTCTTTTTTCCCCCTTTTTTCTCTCTTTTTTTTTTTTTTTTTTTAAATTACGTACTGTTTTCTCACTGTAATAGATAATCACAAATTTGATATTCAAATGAGGAAAGGAAAAAAAAAGTGATTTTTCCCCCCCCCCCCACTGTAAAGTGGACATATGAGTATCTCCCTTTTAAAAATACACCCATATCCAATTTATAAACAGTCAGTGCTCTGGAGGCATCTCTTAAGTGACCTCATGGATGTAGGGAATACTGTGTTATCCGAGGCTCACAGGAACCCTGCCTTATCTGTAACTAATATAAATCAGAGAAGCTCTGATGAAATCTATGGAGCTACACCAGTTTACACGGGCTCAAAATCGTGCTCGGCTGTTCCCAGTCAAACAAAGGCACGCAATTCCCCATTTGCCTCAACAAAGGCAGATGCTCTACCTCCTTACCTGCTCCATTTATTTTAATGAGGTGTTCACAGCAAAGCCTAAATGGTACCATTTAGACGTCAACATTAAGCATGGCGATGTTTTAAGAGTAGCACTTAAGGAAATTAAATGCGTAATCTGAGCTAATGTGAATGGTGTATGACTGTTGTTAAATAAAGCTAAAATGGACAAACTAAAATTCTCTCAAGTGCCTCTAACGAAGGAATGTTGTTAGTTGTGTGAGTTACATACATGGAATCACAAACTTGGAACACTAGAAATTTATCCATTTAGATTTTTGACGAGAAAACACTGATCAAGATGACTACATCTGTTCCATGGCACCGGCACTATCTGTTTCAACATTAGTACTTGATACACAAAATGCTAAAGGTGGAGAAATACTGTATGTTAGGAAATGCAACCTTTGGAGAGGGACTGTGGCTGTTACGTATATGCAAGGAGAGAGGGAGGTGCTCTGTTTTGTCTCTGTCCCCACACATCACAAACATAAGTAGCAGAGGCATGATTCCATAGATTTACACCAGTGACGTAGGTGGCTTCATTGGCTGTGCTGGGATTATTCTAGATTTACTTTTGTGTGAAACCAGAACTGGGAATAGCTAATTCAGTTTAGCCTGCTGATATGAAAGTGAAAATGTCATTCGTGTTTCTTCTTATACCAAAAAACTGCTGCAGGCCTTGTAGGAATGGAAATGTTAGTACTAACAACATAGCATTGCTAGTGTATAGATACATATATATTATATTCACTATATTTGCTTTTAATCTGTTTTTAGAAACATGTTATGCCTATGTTAAGGCATATAACTCATCACTGGCTAATCATGTTTATGAGATTCAGCTTCTGAATTTTTGTGTGTCTCTATATTAATCTGAAGACAAAAGTAATAGCCTTTCCTAGACTAAACAGAGCCCTGTATTCACAGGGAAAGCATTATCATAGATAAAAAAGATTTAAAATCATTTTCGGACCTTTCTACTACCATTGCGTTAAAAAAAAAAGGAAAAGAAAAAGCAATGAATAAATTAGTAGCCACATCTTAGTTCCAACAACCTAATTTCAATCGTATCCTAATAAAAGGACAAAGGTCATAGATTAAAGTATTGTAATGGAAATGCAAAATCTATATCTGCTCATAGGTAGAGAACTGAATTTTTAAAGATAGTACTACTTGTAAAGATTATAATTTGAGCCTAGTGCCACTAATAAGAAAATAGTTCTTTTTCATTCTGATTCAAGAACAAATGTTTACAATCGTGGGTGTATATAAACATAAATAAACAGTTAACAACTGCATCAAGAATATCTGCCTGGAGTTTTGGGTCAGCTGTAGTACTGTTTATCTAATGCTCTTATCAAGACACCCATTACAATTTAAATTTTTTTCACCTTGTCTTAGTATGAGGCAAGTAATAAGCTCAGGATGTGGCCAGAAAAGGAAAATAGGAATATTATTTTCCTGATTTCTGTGAATATGTTAAAATGCATCAGATCTATAATTCATAAAATGTCAAAACTATCCACAATGATTTGACTAAAATCACAGAGAGTAATGAAGCTTTGACCCACCAAAGTCTGGTACTGAGAGTTGTGTATCCTAAATAAACCATCCTATTATATACAATGAGAGAACCCAAAGTGGCTTCTGCATCAGCAAGTGGAGAAACCTAATCTCTCTCTCCATAGAGAGAAGGTAGAATAATTTCTTACAACTTGAATGTGAACTGTTCTCCTCTTTATTCCTACTGTCGTTCAAAGACAGAGGCAAAAATGCATGGAGGAGGCTGTCATGAATACCAGATGTACTAAACTTTTGTCTGCAGTTTTTTACAAGCGATTATTTAAAGGGAGATAAATAACAGTGGCTTCCTATGGTATCTTGCATTCCCCACCCCAGTCTTCCCACCCCCAGCTGAAAATTGCTTCACATATGGTTGAGGATCCATGTAAAAATAACTGACATTCCCTCTACCTAATGTAATAGTACATAACATGGGAAAAAATTCATTTAACTTCTGTCATTTCCTAACAAAATACTTAACAAGCAGTTTGTGGTGCCAAGACAATGCCACAGGACTCTCTCTCACCAGATCAGAACAGCAATAAAGAAGCACCTGAAGCATGCCAGAGCTTTGTGTTCAGGGGGTCTCTTCTGTATTGTGCATCAGGCAACAGACCTGGAGGACATGAGAATATGCTCAGGGAGGAGGACTCTTCTCATCCTCACTGGGGCATGCAAATGTTTTTGAACCTGCTCTATCAGCTGTCAGATGTCTCTGTGCCAGTTGATGGACAGTGGGGATTAGAGCAGCCTTCAGCCTTCTGGGTTGTCTTCATCCATAGGAGTACAGCCCTGACTCCTGTAGTGTTGTGTTGTGTCGGGGTCACTCCTAGATCTCTATCCCAAGCCTATCTCGCTGAGGTAATGAATTCAAGAGCAAAGATATAGAAACTATGATGTTTGGGTACCATTAGTGGCAGTGTACTGCTTTAAAGCCATATGCCTATACTGTCTGTAGAGAAAATTGGTCCTCCTGAACATGCATTGGACATGGGAGCTGCTGCTGGCAGTGTCTCCCTAAGTCGCTCAGCTTGGAAACACCTGATCTGTGGCATAGCGGAGGTGCAGAACACATTCAGATCTTTGTCCACCTTCATGCTTGTGCTCTTAAGTCTTTGTCACTAGCAGGACTGATCCCTTATTCTGAAGCGCTGCCTTTGCAAAGCAACTTCCCACTTGTCCTGGTTTGCTTGGAGAGGAAATGTGAGCAGAGCTGCACCAGCCTCTCGCTCCTTGAGGCCAAGGTGTAAGGATGGCTCTAAGCATGGCCCAGAAGGCTGAGAGGGAGAAAGGAGCTGTTTATTTTGCTGGCTAGAAGACTGTTTTGCCTGTGTGGAACTTAACTGCTGGTGGCAAGAAAGGAGCCTTGACTTGGAGATTAAAGGTGGAAACTACAAACCAGTCTTATGCAACCTCTTCCTGGAAACACAGGTGAAAGAATAAGAGGCTACTGGAAATGGATGCATGACAGTGGTGGGATGTGAGGCCAGGCATGGGCTGTGCTGATGTCATGGCGAGGTTTGTTTTAATCCATGTCTTTACCAGCCTCTTGTGAGCCAATCAAACAACTTTGTGAGCCACAGCTATAATTTGGCTTCCTCTGGCCTTCTAAATATTTTTGAGATAAATACATTCTGGAGATTTTGTTTTAAATGAAAGCTGGATTTTTCCATAGAAACTCCCATAGCAAGCCAGCACAGTGCTCTGTGTTTGGCTTGGCTTCATCCTTATGTGCAATTGCAGAATGAAGAGACGGAAAACAACTTGTACATAATTTGTGTTGTGTCTGTTTTCCAGTGATGTTCTCTTCTTTACTCTGAACTGCTCAGGTTTTCCAATTTGTTTTTAAATAGCTTGTGGTTATGGCTTCTCCTTCTTCCCTTGGGATACTATTCCACAATCTAATGGTTCTCAAAATTAGAATTTTTCCTCTATCCCCTGTGTAAGACTTTGCTTATAAAGCGGTGAATTCATGTAGTAATGTGCACGGTGCAGATGTTTCACATGGGGACATTTATGTGAAGTGCTTCCATTGAAAAATGGGGTTAAAATCAAAAAAACTTATTAAGTGAATTTACAATATATGATGTGTAAATATGCTTTTATTTTGCAATTTCACTACAAAATTAGACAGATACAACTGTAATACCGTATTGCTGCATAAAAATTAATTACCAAGAATTCTATTTTTCCAAAGCTTAGGATCACAGCAAATTAATTAAAATTCTCCATATAAAAGAAGGAATTTCATAATAAGTTTTGCAAAATATATGTATAATACATTTCAACCCTTTAAAATTTGTGACTGTAACATGGGTTTTTTTCTTTTTCTGCGTTTTTAATAGGCCAGCAATTGAGATCCATTACATCCATAGCATATATCACTGTTTTTATTCACGAATTCTTGTGAAAATAAAGCACTTCTTTTATTCACAAAAATCATAATTGCAATATACATAAAACCTGTCAAAGCTCCAATTTCCAATATTCTAATGAATATCAAAAGAGTCCAGCATTTGTGACTTTGACAAATTGCAAATGAGGTTTTATTCATTAAGAGGGCCGCTAATGTTTATTTAAATGCAATTTACTGTTGCATTATTGATTAGCTACTGCAAAATTATCTTACAAGGAGCACGTGTAGCAAGAAGATTTCAGGTTGAGAAAGGATTTATCTAGGGAAGGCCTGTAGGCTTGATTTAGGCCCCAGGATATGAGAGTTTTAATTTATCTGGAAAGAAAGGCCTGGTGGAAGGTTTGCTTTGTTTGCATTTAGACAGCAGATGAAAGGGGTTTTGATGTTGAGCTGGGAGAAAATGGCTGCCACTCTTGTTATTCACAGAGAGAATTGAGCAAAAGGAAAAATCTATTATAGGGGGCAAGATAAAAAAGTGTCCGTCCTCCTCTGCCCCCCCTCCAGTCAAATTCAGCATTAGACTATATGTGCCTTGTTATTCTCTGAAGGAGAAATAATAAAGAAACTGTTGCTTGTTATCTAAAATCTCTTTAAAAAAAACAACGTATTGCATTTATTACTGAGCCCCTACTTCTTTCAGTGCCACAAAACTCCAGTGAGATTGCCATATCTGACCTGAGAGTACAAATTAAATCTGGGCCTATATATTTTAATGAAACCCAAATGTATAATGTTTTCACTGTTTCCCAACATAAGCAAACAATTTCTGGCAACGTTTTGTGGAACTGATTGATAACAACTCTAAGAGTTGGGGATTGATAATACAGAGTGTCTTTGGCTTGCACCTTGAGGAAGGAGGTGTCTGCATTACTTATTTGCTCTGGCACTGGTTTTGTCTACAGGAATCAATTAGTCATGTAAACCATTGGCATGAATCCTATCCTTCCTGAGGAATTCTTCTGCAAGCTTAAAAAGGACTCAAACAAACACATAGCAGTGATAGAGATTTAAGAAACCAAGGGTAGTCGTCCCATCGCTCTAAGACACAGAAGGCTGTGAACCTAAACAATGCCACTGGATAAGATGGAATCTGGTGAACAGGCAGCTTGTATTCCTGGAATAAACTATTTTAAATTCCAAACTTGGAGAAAAATGTCTTAAACAGAACAATGTGCTGCTTCAAAAGTCATAGATCGAGTACACAGTATCAGGACTCAAATGTCCTTTTCTGGACTCATTACAACCTGACAGGGCTTTTCATTTCAAATGACAGTCAGGAAAACTTGGAAAGCTCTCAGCCAATTGCAAGGAGGAAGAATGATCCAACTGAAATTAAATCTGAAACTCAAATATTACACCAAGACCTTTCAACTTGCTCATTATTTCATTAAACCAACTCTAAAGGCATCATTCTTCATCTGAAATGAGTTTAGAAAAACTTTCACTGTGTGACTTGGTCCACAAATGAGAGTGACAAGAGCAGAATGATATTTTCCTTCGGGGCTTATACCTTTAGTGACTCTGATGATGATGACTAACTATCAGTTCTGACAAGCTGAAGGTTAATTACTTACTCTGTGTTTCAGGTCTGTCAGGGCAGAATATCAGCATCGATTTATTTACCAAAAGTCAGGAGTATTTGATATTTACTTTGGGCATAGAGAACTGTTGTTCTAAAGACTCATTGTCTTCTGGTAACCTGCAAATGTTTCTCTGCTTCCATGTTTTGGCCTCATTTAGATTTTCCTCCTTTCCTCAACTTCCAAGGATCTCTTGGTATTTTTCCTCTTTACTTTCAGTCCTTGGCAAACAGTAAAATACTTCACATTATACCAGTGAAGATCAATTAGAAGGTTAAGATAGAAAGCAAAGTAGGTGGTGTACCTTTGAGATGGATAAATGGATACATAGTGGTCCATTAGAAAATACAGAAAGCCTTAAATCACATTGTTAATAAAAAGGTCTTCTTAAAAAATCAGGTAGGTGACAAAAGTTTTTCCCTGTGAATGTGATATATTTTGATTATTAACATCAAATGGCGAGGAAAACAGATTAGGTGGTGCTGCTGTTGCAAAAAGGAAAGGAAGTCTAAAATACTGCAAGCGAAGCATTGCTTGGTAAAGGTCTGACTTTACGCTTTTTCCAATCTCTCTCTCTCTCTTTTTTTTTTCCTCCCCATTAAAAAGGAAACAAAAAGTTATGGGAAAAGGTATCATACCTTTACAGGCCTCTGGAGTCTTCCTTAGTAGCACTGCTCTCACCTGTTTTTTTGACCCTGTCCTCCATATGTCCCCATATCCATCTTCTCTGTTTTGCCAAAACTCATGTTCTTTCTCATTCTTTTGTGGTTCTTCTTCTTACTTTTCTCAAAGAACCTCTTCCTCCCTGAAAACTGTGTTTAATTTGGATTTATTTGGGTGCAGTTAATTAAATCTGGACTTCACCTGTGTCTCATTGCAAATCAGAGTTTCACTAGCAGTGTATGACTAGAGCCACTTAAATATAGATGCAGTGTCCTATTTCTTTTTTGCAGTCTTTAGTATCCTGTTTTTGTTTGTTTTCTCAGACTATATATAGAGTTTTGCTCTTTTGTTTCCAGAGAAAAAAATTCCTTTGCATGCATTATCTATCCATAAATCCATTTCTTTGCTGTGTACAAGCCTACAGCTACAGTTGGAGTCAAGATATGCTGAGATCCCTGATCAAAACATGCACACTTCAATTGAAACATCACTCGTTAGAATTTGCTCTGATATTGCCTGTGACAAACATTTAGGAACTGTTCTGGTTTTTGTATGTCTGACTTTAATTTAGAATCCAGAGTCGTCGTTAGTTGCTTATATATTTAATCCATTAGTAATAATAATGAAAAATTACTTATATGCAACACCAAGCCATACAAATTTTTATTCTTTTCTTTGACATCCTCACTAACCCCAAACTTTAACAGAAATGTTCCTCCATTTCTTTAGAAGACTGATGGCTATCCCAGTAGCTACTCAAGTCCATGGCTTGAAAACTAATAATTTAACTTTTCCCCCAGGTATTTTGTTCCAAAGACAAAGGAGAACTTCTCTAATGTCATCCCCTGAGCCAAAAGGGGTGTCAGACAAAAGAACATGCTGTGTAAAATAAAATCAAGAAGAAACTTGACATCCATATTAGACCTTCAGGAAAAATGTTACTTGTATATGTTGGGTCTCAGAGCTTTGCTCTGTTTTGAGTAATTTACTTTGAGAATTTGACATAATACTCATATAAAAATCTTTGTAGAAGGAATATAAGAAGAAAGACTGTACAATACAAGGGTACAGAAATGTAAAAAAACAACTGCACTGGCGGAGCATTGCTGTGCATAAAGGATGGCTTAGAGTCAGATCAGGTGAGTCAAGCAGCTGCTATCATCTAATGCAGGATATCTGTGCTATGCCTACAGAGAAAAAGTAAAGCATTGAGACTGTATCAGTGGTGTGTTCACTCTGGATGCCAGGTACCCACCAAAGCCACTCTATCACTCTCCTCCTCAGCTGTACAGGGAGAACAAATATAACAGAGAACTTGTGAGTCAAGATAATAACAGGGAGAGATCATTCACCAATTACCATCGTGGGCAAAACAGGCATGACTTGAGAAAAACTAATTTATTACCAATGAAAACAGAGTAGGATTATGAAAAAAACCCCAAACCTAAAACTTCAAACACCTTCAGCCCACCCCCCTCTTCTTCCTAGGCTTAACTTCACAAATTTTCTTTATCTCCTCACCTCCAGTGGCCCAGGGAGGCAGGGAATGGGGGCTTTGCTAATGTCTTCACAAGCTGCATGTGCCCCACCTTCTTCCTCAGAAGGAGGACTCCTCACACTCCTCCCCTGCTCACTGTGGGTCCCTCCCACCGCAGGCAGTCTTTTGCAAACCTCTCCAATATCTGTCCTTCCCATGGGCTGCAGTTCTTCACAAACTTCTCCATTGTGGGTTTCTTTCCATGGAGTGCCGTCCTTCAAGAACAGGCTGCTCCTACATCGATCCCCCAGGGGCTGTCAAGTCCTCCCAGCAAACCTGCTCCAGTGTGGGTTCCTCTCCCTACAGGGCCACAGGTCCTGCCAGGAGCCTGCTCCAGCATGGGTTTGCCATGGGGTCGCAGTCTGCTTCGGGCACACACCTGCTCCTTTGTGCAGTCCTCCAAGGGCTGCAGGTGGATATCTGCTCCACTGTGGACCTTCATAAGCTGCAGAGGCACAGCCTGCCTCACCGTGATCTTCATCACAGGCTATAGGGGAATCTCTGCCCTCGTGCCTGGAACATCTCCTTCCCCTGCTACTTTACTGACCTGAGGGTCTGCAGAGTTATCTCACATATTCTCTTTTCTCTCTCTGGCTGCAGTTGTCATTTTCCCCCCCTTTCAACCACCATCACTGGTGGACTTGGCCTTGGCCGGAGGCAAGTCCGTCTTGGAACTGGCTGGCATTGGTTCTATTGGACGGGGGGAAGCTTCTAGCAGCTTCTCAGAGAAGTAATCCCTATAACCGTGTCAAGAAACCCAATACACTATCAAGTTCCTGTTTTGGATTTACTCTCAAGTGTGAAAGGGACCAAGGAGGCTCTGAGGGTAGACACATAAACTTTGGTACAGATTATTTTCAAAAGGAAGGATTATGTAGAAATGTAAAAACTTACTAAAAAGAAATTGAAGAGGGATTCAAATGGTAAAATACTGTCAAAATGTTTGTGAATAGAAAAGTGAGAGTCTAAAGATACTGGCATGGATTCAGCAAATGAATGGTAACTATCACAAGAGTCTCTGGGAAGACAATTTCTTTCCTTCCAAACTGGTATGTTTTAGGCAGTAGAAAATTAACAGTGAGATGAAGGACATTATTAAGTGTAAGAATTTTGACTTCCAAATTGAAGTTCTCTTCTAGTTAGGAAAACAGGAAAAAAAAGAAAAGAACAAAAAAAGAGTAAAGCTTTGGCAAGTGGGTGTTAAACACAACAAGGGAAACCAGAAAGGGTTTTGAAGAGCAGGTTTTTAAAGGCATAAGAACTAAAAATGAATTCTCTTCAAACACATCAGAGGCAGGACTTGTGAGATAGTCTGTAGGGCCAATAGATGATGGATATAGTAAAGGAAAGCTCAGAGGAAACAAAGACATGTAGAGAAGCAAAATAAATTCTGTGCTTCTTTGTTCACTGGGAAGGGGGGAGGGAGGAAAGGTAAACCAAAAACTTTGTTTACAGGAGAAATACCAGAAAAGGAGCAGCATCGACTTTTAAAGAACAGAGTTATCTCTTTCAAATCTGTTCCAGTTTCTCAAAGGAGTCACTGGATTTGCAGGCAAAGCTGATCTGATGGAAACAGTCTGCACAGATGTCTCCAAGTGCTTCTTCAAAGGCTCCTAAAAAACCTGGCCTATCATGCTTTAATGGCCAGATAATCATACATGAAAGTTCAAAAGTAGGCACCTACCTCTGTAATGAGGCATCTGAATAAATTATTTTTCCTTTGTTTATTTATTTATTTTTATTTGTGCATGTCTTGAAGCTCATTTCATTGGCAAGAGAGTGTGGTTTTGGCTCTGTAGAAAGTATGGATCTTTTTTTGGGAGTCCAACATTAGGCATAAAAACTGGCACATTTGCCATTTGATGTCCATACAGGTACATAACTTGACACATTTTACTATAGCCAGCTGCACTAATAGCAGAAAATGAAATATCCCTTTTTCTATATATGTACGGAGATGGAAAATAAACCACTTAGCTCTATCTGGGCCCCTCAGTTCAGGAAGGACATTGAGGTGCTGGAGCGGGTCCAGAGAAGAGCAACGAGGCTGGTGAAGGGACTTGAGCACAAGTCCTATGAGGAGAGGCTGAGGGAGCTGGGGTTGTTTAGTCTGGAGAAGAGAAGGCTTAGAGGTGACCTCATCACTCTCTTCAACTACCTGAAGGGAGGTTATAGCCAGGTGGGGGTTGGTCTCTTCTCCCAGGCAACCAACAACAGGACAAGGGGACATGGGCTCAAGCTCTGCCAGGGGAGGTTTAGGTTAGATGTTAGGAAGAAATTCTTTACAGAGAGGGTAATCAGGCACTGGAACGGCCTACCCAGAGAGGTGGTGAATTCACCATCCCTGGAGGTTTTTAAGCAGAGATTGGATGTGGCCCTTAGTGCCATGCTATAGTAATTGGAGTTGGATCAGGGATTGGACTTGATGATCTTGGAGGTCTTTTCCAACCCAATCTATTCTATGATTCTATGATTCTATGATTCTATGATCTTTACACTTCACCTGGCTTGATGGCTGGAAAAGCAGATTATCACTGAATTAAAATATTGTTTATCCGCATTAATTCGAGACAAAAAAAATTCAACTTCATTGTACTATCCACTCTAGAAAAACTCAGAGTAGACACAAACAATGTAGATGTAGGTACAAATATGAGAAATGAATAATATACAGGTAAAAAGACTGGGTGAAATAATCATGAGATCTAAGAAAAGAATACTGTTCTCTGCTTTTAACAGTAGCAACACTTAGAACAGTGACAACATTAACAAATCCTGGCTGACCACTGTGCCAGACTCCCCTGTGATTCACACCTCAGATATTCTTCCATATCACTACTGTTATTGAGAAGGTTTTACTATTCTGAGGCAAGAGAAAGCAAATTTCATTGTACAATCTGATTTCTCAGTTTCATTTTCCACATTTGCTCTGAAAAAATGCAAGTCTCTATCACAATAGCAAATCAAGCACCAAAGATTCTAGGTTGGCCTGAAAGCTTTCTCATTTTATACTGCTGCTATCATTTTGGAAATAGTCTTAAAAGAAAACATTTTAAGTTACGCCTCTTTATTAACAGAATATAGAAACTGCAGAACCTGTTTATTTTTGATTTTTATAGAAAGCTTTCCTATAAAATCATTCATACAACCACTTTGTGGGTTGAAAAGCACTCTACGTGAAAACACTGGCTTCAATGTCAAGGCCAGGAATAGCAAAGCTTTGCTAGGCTCTCTGTTTCAAATCGTGGATTAAATTTGGTGACTTCATTGAAATTATACTGGGATCACTCCAGGCTCTCCTAGGCAGCAGGTACACTCTAAATGTAATGTTATAGCAAACCAAATTCTACATCAGAGAGAGCACCTTCTCAGCAATGTGTGTAACTCCTGTAAGATTTGTCTGAGCCTGCCAATAAAAGTAGTGGGTTATTTGTATGTGATTTTTTTGTTTGTTTGTTTGTTTGTTTGTTTTTTAATTATTATTTTTTTAAAATAAGGAACATACACAATCCCAATAGCTTGTTGCAGCAGTGGTTAAGAAGTGGGAGATGTTCTTCGGTGTGCTTTCTGGTAAGCAGGTACAGACACGGGCAGGTTAACAAATACAGTGAAGCTCACTGGCCCTGCAGGAGCTTCTAAATACCTGTCTGAAAGATGCTGAGGGCAAAAAAAAGGAATTGTACACTGTAGCTGTAAAATTATTTCATTGGTGATTGTTTTGTATTCTTCCATTTTTTCCTTTTAGTTTTCAAGGTGTTAATTTTACATGTCCTGCCTATCTTCTGCAGAAACATGGGGATTCTTGCCAGAAAGCTGAATACTTGGTATTTTGCCAGAAAGACCTCTTCCTGCCCCCAGGATTGACACTTTGTCCCTCCTGTCTTTGCAGAACTAATTACTTGGAGGAATTAAATTACAGTAACAAATTGGCACCTCATCATGATTGGAATATATTTGAAGTAGGCCTTTTTGTGTCTCATTGTATTTTATAATTCCTTTTAAAATAACCCATTGAGGGGATCTCAGTAAGATTCATGCTGATGGGACAGTCTGTGGAACACTGCCATTTTATTTTAAATTGCTCTGAAGAATGGTTGCTCTATTTTGAAAAGAGATTCTAAAAACAGCCCAGAAGGGCTCAGTTTTTATTGATTCAGTCTCGTCATCCTGTTCAAGTTTAAAGATGACTTTTCTACTTGCAAGCCTTGCAGACCCTTCCCCCCAGCATCTGAAAGTCAACTTGGCTTCTTTCTTTTGCCAAGACTGTTAAAAAGCCTAGCTGGATTTTGCCTCTGCAGCTCACTGACTGAGTGCATCTCTGATAGAAGTGAAGGATTGCAAGGTAACTGCTCCCATGACCCTGCCTTCTTGTCTATCCCTTCGCCTCTAGGAGATTCAAAGATGTTTTTTCGTAGACGGAGCAAAGTTCTCAGGTGTTATTAAAAAAAAAAAAAAACAAACACAAACAGTTATTCCACTGGAAGAGGCTATTGATCAAATCCAATACTTCTCAGAGCAGTATGAGGGTTCTGATTCTGCTTTTCATCACAGAAAGTTTCCCAGGTTCGAGATGAAACCTGATCAGAACATGGAAAATAATCTGACTCTACACTTCACTGTTAATAGTATTTGTGTTAGACAAGCAAAGAGAATTGCATGGTGTCTCAGAACATCGCATTTTCTACAGCTCTGTATGAAAAAGGAAGAATTACAGATCTAAACCCCCCGTTGTTTAGTCTAACACAGACTTAGCATTTTCAGTATTAAATGATTCTGTCTGCATCAAGGATCTGTTATTTTGGTAGCAGTTCAACTATGATAAAAAAAGATAGGTATCAAATCAAGGGATACCTCATCCCTGGCAAAATAAACATCTCACCTTCCATATGCAAAGATGAAAAAGAGGCAATACAAAGCTGTATTGCCTGAGGTAATACAAAGCTCATCTGCCTCAGAGTTATTGTTCTTACAGCTTGCTATGCAGTTATGTATTATTACAAAAGTCTGGACTAAATTTTTTCACTTCACCCGCTTCAGAAAGCACCTGTCAGACAGAGGCCCTTGATAAAATGACTAAATTCTTCTACTCTTACTCCCCACACATTGTCATTTGTTTACTAAATCATTCTGCTGGACAGATCACGGAGAAAATTCCTGGTTAACGAAGGTAGTCCTAACAAAGATAGTAAATACAAAATAGGAGTGAAAAAACATAGTTCCTCTAAAACCTTACCATGCATTTATGGCTTACCAAGTTAAGGGATTATGATAGAGACAGTGCAGTCTTGCTTTAGTAGTCAACAGAGAAATTTCCTAGAAAAGCTGAAGGAGCTCCAGTTCTGAAGACAATGTTTGGAAACTGGGCAATCCAAAGGATTGATCAGAACCTTGCACTATGATCAGATTTCTGGTTGAGATCTTCATGCCAATATTAACACTACATGTTCTTTCATATATTGTTTACCTTCCATGTGACTTAGTTCAGGCTCTGTCCAAAACCCTCAGGAGCCAGGTAGTCTGGGCTCCTCATGGATCTCTTATCAGGTGCTACAGCCTTGAAATATATAATTTTTCAGAAGTGAGATAAACCTGAATTGTCTCTGAAATACTTTCACATGATAGGTTCTAGAGTAGTTGATGCAAAAGGTGGGCTGATATTAATGTTTATTCTCATTTACTTTACTGCCTTTGTGCAATAGAAGAGTGGGAAACAGCACATGCAAACTCTTTATTGCAGGACCGAAGTTTGGAATTGTAAAGAGAGAAATAACAAGGCAAAATGTGTGGCTGAATTTAGGAACACAAGCAAGAAATAGCGCATTGACATAAAATTAGGAAACCTGTGAGTTCGATAGCTGAAGACGACAGTCCATTAAATAAGAAGAGAGGACCCAGAAAGCTGGAAAGAGGCTGGAAGGTAAGAGTAGGTAGGACATTTGCCATAAAAGAAAATAAAAATTTTTAGTTTCTGAACCAAATAATTTCCAGGGAATTCAAATAATTAAAAAATTATGTAGAAACAGAATTACAAGTCAGGAAAAGCAAAGAAAGAAACCCATTGCCATGGCTTCCACATGGCATGGGAGGCCAAGGATAGGGGAAACACATCAGGGTTGCTTGAGGTGGCACCCAGTGGAGCAGAAGCTGCCATGCTGTGCAGGAGTCATCCCAGATGGCCTGGCAAGGCTCTGCAGTGGCCAAGGTGGTGACACCACTCCAAAAAACCTTGCTTCCCAAAAAATTGCTTTTTCTGCTTCCGTGGAGGTCAGGTCTCTCAGCTCCCAGTCTGTCTCTCACACTGTGAAGTCTAAGCACCTCAGGCAAGAGGCCTCCCACCAGGCTATAAAGGTACCCTAGCCTGAATTTCATGAGTAGACATAGATATGTGTACTATCTTACTCAAAGCTAAACTTTGACTTCAACTGACCATAATGAGAAACACTTCTAGAATAAATTGAAATTCCATAAAATATTCTTTCATCCAAATTTTCTATCAGAAAGAGTAAAATAATCATGTCTTTTAAATTCCATGTCTTTCAGATCACTCTGATTTTTTCTCCTTGGTACAAGTGGACTGAACTTAGCATGACTGAAAACAACAATGTAATTTTATCATGGCATTGATTATGGAGATAAATTATTTTATTGCTATTCAGATATTTTTATAGTTAAGTATGAGTAATTGTCATCTAATGTGCTTGGTGGCAAACTGGAAACTTCAATTTATAAAAAAACTTTATTAAATAACAATTACTACATAAATAGAAGAGACATTTTGGAATCAAGCAGGAATTAAAAAAAAAAAAACCAAAATGTAAATTTTGTGACTCTTTGCTTTTCCACTTGGAAGAATCACAGAAGAAGACAAGTGAAAAGAATTAATGGAATAATATGTATTATACTGCAAAACAGCATTAATTCCTACATCAATTTTTTCAGACTTTCTTGTTTTGTAAACCACAACTGACTAAATGTATCTGCAATATAAGAGATCTGTAGAAAAACTTAGGGAAGATTTTGAAGTAGTTGTAAAGCAAAGAGAACTGGTGGTGCTTTCATACTGGATTAACAAATCTATTGTTTAGTACCTCAGTGATATGACATGCTGTGAGGTGCCTATGCTCATGCAGTAATGATTAGCTAGCTGGCTAACTTCCAGCCAGTAGGGTTATTAACGCTACATTGTGAAGCTTCAATGTAAGGTTGATTTCCTTGTACTGTATATTGCATGCAGAAAACTTGTATTAATCAATACAAATTATTCCCCAAACAATAAGACATGGTGGGGGTGAGCAGGAAAGGCTGGAAATGAGGTGTTAATGCAAAAAAAAAAAAAAAAAAAAAAAAAAAAAAAAAAAAAAAAAAAAGCAAAGTAAAAGAATAAAGAAGGTCACATGTTCTGCCTCTAATGAATGTTGAAAGAAAGTATTTGAAAGGCAAAAATCTGGTGGCTAAAACAGAAGACTGACAAACTAATGGCCTGTGCTTTGTTAAGAAGCAGGATTGCAACGTAACCTGAGGTTTATCAAGTTTTTCTCATTATGCTTCAAGTTTTACCTTAAAATAAGGATGCCATCTCCATCCTATTAAAGAATTATTAATGCATTAGGTGGTTGACTGAGAAAGCTTTATATTGGACAATATAAAAGCTTCATATTGGACAATAGGAAAATTGCAGAATTTAAGATATGATATTGAAATAATATAAACATGTATAGATGGAGTCCAGAGTATAGATATCTTGCTGATATTGTGCCTGCCTTAGTTGTTTGTTTTTTTTTTAATTTCCCTTAATTTTCAAGTAATATCTTCATTCCTAGACTGCTCACCATGCCATAATACTCAGTACTAAGTAGGGTCAGTGCAGTATCTGAGACTATTAACTAGGTCAGGAATTGAAGAAGAGTACATAGACTTCAGATGGATTATTAATGCTTATAGTTCACTAACCTTTGAATCAACAAAAAAAAATGTGTATTTGAACCCATGCTTTTTCTTTATGAACTATCAGATATTGATTTCTGGCCTCAGACAGCAGACCCATAAGCTGGATGTGACATATACCTCAGAGATGTGTTGTGGGTCAGATGTTTTCAGAGTGTTAGTTGTGTTATACAAATCATTGCCTTGAATAGACAGACACAGAACCACTGACCAAAGAGATCTTGGCCTGGCTGGAAGACTCCTCAATATTTTTTGCTTTTGGTTTGTTTTTATTTTATTTATGTACAGCAATGAACTCTAAGGTATTTCTGCTAACGCTTAGCACTGAGAAGGTAAATTGAGATCACAGTGCTTGCTGATGATGCAGCTTGGGTTGGATTATGTGTTAGTGCCAGTTGAGGAAACCATTTCCATACCTGCTTAGCAGCAAGTGTATGAATGGAATAATTGACATCTATGTGACTATCTAAATATTTTTAAACACTTAAATGAAACGTACTAATCCAGAGACTTAAGCCTCACTAAGAAGTTTGCACACACAGCAGCAGCCTTCAACAGAACAATAATTCTATCCTTGTTGAACTAAATATTTCAGTATATGCTTAACTTTAAGCTGGACAAATGGACCCATGCGACTGATGGGGCCTCTCATGTGCTTGTGCCTGAAGCTTAGAATATGCTTAATGGACTACTAAGGCTGGGCCTGACAATAAACAAGTCTGCTGGTATCCTGAAAGTCCATCTGTTTCCCTGATACCTAAACCTAGATGGAAGTGGCTTAAACTGATGTTTTACTTCTCAGTTGGAGTGGACTGAGGGCATACAACATGGCCAGTTATAGCCAGTGCTACCATCTGTTTGGGTTTTCCTGGATGTACTCTTTTTATTGTGTGCATTTTGGTCTAGATAGAAGATGCACAATTTTTGTAAATGCTGGGCAGAAATATGGCAGCTGCAGGGTCAACAGCCCAGTTAAGAAGAAGTTTAAGTGTAACAGCAGATACAAACTTACAGTTTGTTGACACCAAGTCTTAAAAATAGATTTAAACTATATAAAAGACATATGAAGGTGTCTTTCAGAAATGCAGTCTCTTTCACTCTGTAGAGACTTAATTGGATCAAAGTAAACTTTTCTGTAGAGCATGTTTTTTACAAGGTGTCTCAGTACTTGTGTTTTTTTCCAGTTTCCAATATTAAGGATATGAACAGTATGAAATACTTATATTTAAGCAAAAAAAGAGTAACCTTAGAAAAGTGTAACACCCCCTCCCCCCCAAAAAAAAATAGAGAGTAACAGCAGCAGTCAGAAAACAGTCCTTGAAAAGTATAATTAACTCTGCTGAGCAAATAACAAAGGCTTTGTTACGGTGCCACACAGAACATCTAGTAAATGTTTTACACATCCCTAAAGCTGAATTACTAGCAAAGAGAATATATTTGAAAATAAAGAGGTCATTATGGTTTGCTTCTTTACATTTTCATTTAATGTGGATAGCATGAGGCTGCTGTAAGAGGATGGATATAAGTGAAATAGTTTCCATGAATCTACATTTACTTTGTCATATGCATATGGAATGAAATATCAGATATGAAATGAAAAAAAAAATGGAAAGGAAAATAACAAAAAGAAATATAACTGAGGGACTGAACAGAAAAGTGGATTTACATCTAGAGAACTGTAGAGAACAGAGATTTAAGAAAATAAAATGGAACGATTAAAAACTAACCATAAGATAGTTATTAGAAGTACATAAGATGAAGTCAAAGCTTAGCATAAGGAGTAAGTAAGCACAATTTCTAAAATGTGACAGATAAAAAGAGAAAAAAATTAGGAGAAAACCCAAAGGAAATTAAAAATAGACATATGGTAAGAATCTAAATGAAAAGTTTAAAAATTTGTACTTAGCTATTAGCAATCATTTAAAATTTTTATCAGTTTAAAGGATTATCAACAGAAGTTGTAAATTCTGATGGAATATTCTGCCTTGTTTGATACTATAATAAGGAAGGGCATATATTTAAGGTGATTATGTCTCTAATTAAATGGGATTATTCCTGAGTTAAACTTCAGTTTCTCTTGGCTAGCCCTGTGATACCCTACTTGATTTATTCTACCCATAATAGATAAAAAAGGAAAGGTCAATAAAAATAAATGGAAACATGTAGAATTAGTGAATACTGAGAAAAAAAGTATCAATTACTAGATATTGAAAATAGTCAACTAATGGAAGAGTTTACCATGGGGGCTAGCACATTCCCCAATAATCTGAAATGCTGCAATGTAATGGATGCCTTTCTGAAATGCATAATTTATTCCGAAGTTATGAGTCTGATGAAGAAATTGTTAAGACTTTTTATCCATGGGAAGATTGGCAACAACAATGATTGTGAAGTGAAATATTCAGTTACTGCTCTCTCATGACAACACATTGCATTGACACACTCTTGCAGTGACATCATTTGCATGTCAGGGTAGAGTGCCTATAGGCAGAGCTCCTGCAGAATAGCAAAGTCCCCAAAGGCTATACCAGCACGTTTCTATTGCTAGGCACAGCCTGGGTAGGACAGCCCACATTTCATGTGGTGGCAAATAACATCAGTGGTTCCTATATCCAACAGCATGAGGAGAAACACCTCAATTATCTCCAACCATATTTTTAATCATTTTTATGTACTTGGAAATTATTCAGATACTGGGAGATGAACACAAAGCTTTTCTTGCTTCTGAGATTCCTAATTTGCAGATTGCTAACGTGAGGATGGGAACACGTTACTACATGTTATGTTCTTCATGCTTTTCCCATGTGTTTGTTACAGAACACTGATGAATCTTTTATCTGAACTAGCAGAGTAACTCTTACACCCTTTGCTCTTAGTTGCCATGGTATAGCTACCCCTAGCACAGCCAGTGTTACTAGTGCTTACTGCCTGCCTGATAGTCTGTTGATCAGTTTTGTTTCAGGTGCATATTGCATCCAATATCCAACTCCTCCATAATTCAGATACACTGAATAACATCTGGAAGTTCAATGACTCTTTGCAAATCCAAGTAAAAATGAATTTAAAATGGCAATGAGGTCCTGTCAGCCTTGTCTGTACTCCTCTCTCAAGAGGCTCTGGAAGTGGCAACGGAAGGCCTATCCTGCATATGTCATTTACTGATGACATAATTATAGTTTTTTGCCTGCTTCTAATATACAACTTCTCTGTTTTTCTGCTATGTTGAGAAAAATGGTCCACCTTGAAGATTGGGTATTCTTGGCATGAATTTTAAAAGTAAAATTAAAAACTTAAAGCTTTTCTCCTTACTCTTTCCCCAAATATCCCAGCAACATTGAACCTTGTATAAAGAAAAACAACAGAACTTTGTTTGGCTACTTCTGTGCTCTTGAAGATGAACAGGCCTTAGTCTGTACAGATTGCTCCTCCACTTGCTTTTCTAAGGGAAGGAGGACACAGACCCTTCTACCTATGTTGACAGTATGTAATGGAATATTACAAATATTTATATCTTGCATCATTAGACCCTTTGTAGAATAAAAACATTTTTACAAGTGCAGAAACATCAAAGACAGAGAGGAAAAGATGTATCCATATGGTGTCTCCTGAAATATGACTGATTCAATCACACCTCAGAGGGGTTGCTTTATCTATATTTTGTTGAATGTTTTATTTATAAATTAAGTCTTTTGACCTTAGTTTATGCAAGAGAAAATGTCTACAAATTAAGTGACTCTAAGCTGGTGGCCCCTTTGCACTAGTGAGCCAAGGATATCTTGATCCCGTCTTGATTCTGCTCTCCTAGTCCTTGTCTGATTTATAAATGGAAATATTTACATACTTTCATCACCAGATGCTGCCTTGAGGTATCTATTTTCTATTGTGAGACCAATGAGTCTTGAGGTTTGCTTTATTTTGGTTGAAAAGTTGACTGGAGCTCTTTGATGTGTTCCAACTCTTGTCCTTTTTCAGTGATGGCAGGCTCTTTGTTGGTAAGAGAGCTGAAATATTTTCCCTTGGTCTGAAAACATTTAGGAACAGATCAGAGGTGCCAAACACAGAAAAAAGAAGTAAAACAGTTGAAGAAAATAAGACTGAGGTCCATGTGACCATCCAGAGGGACTACAGAAAGAAGTAGAGAAAAGGAAATCAGCTTCTTGCTGCAGTGAATCATACGACCATAAGTCTTATGGGAGGTTGCAAATAGTAGTTTGGAAATCAGTGTTTATGAGAAAAGATCATGGAAGTCCAAGGGAACAGAGGAAGCAGATACACCCTTTCATCTATTTTTTTGTGTAATAAAGTGTTGGTGTTATTTATAGGTCATAACAATCACTGTGCCCTTGGTGGAAGAGAATCAGGTCACCAAAAATTTCAGCAAACGAAACAAATATAAATCCATAGGCCCTAGTGGGAGATACCCATGAATGTTGAGGGAGATTGCTAATGTCATTGCTAGGCCACTCTTGTTTGTCTTCCAACTTCATGGAAAAGTGCCTGAGGACTGGAGGAAGGCAAATGTCACTCCTATCTTCAAGAAGGGCAAGAGGGAGGACCCAGGGAATTACAGGCCTGCCTCAGTCCCTGGGGAGAGGACAGAACAAATTCTGGAAACCATCTCCAGGCACATAAAGGACAGGGCAGGCATTAGGAAGGAGTGGTCAGCATCAGTTGGCTAAAGGAAGGTCACACTTGACCCACCTGATAACCATTTGCAATGGAAAAACTGGCTTGGTAGTTGAGTGGAGAACAGTGGATATTGTCTAGCTTCAGTAAGGTTTTTGACATTGTCTCCCATAAGATCATCATGATTAGACTGAGCAGCTCTCGTATGAGGAAAGGCTAAGAGAACTGGGATTGTGAAGCCTGGAGAAGAAAAGGCTCCAGGGGGATGTTGTGGCTTTTCAGGACCTTGAAGGGGACTACAGGAGAGCTGTAGAGGGACTTTTTACAAGGCCATGTATTTGTAGAATAATGAGAAATGGCCTTAAGCTGAAGGAGGGTGGGTTTAGCTTGCATATCAGGAAGAAATTAAGGTGCTGAAACACTGGAACAGGTTGCCCAGAGTAGTTGTGAACGGACACCTGGACGGTGTGGATAGAATATCTGGAAGTATTAAAGGCCAAGTTGGATGGCACTTTGAGCAACCTGGTCCAGTGAAGGGTGTCCCTGCCTACAGCAGGGGCATGGGAACTAGGTGATCATTCAAGTTCTTTCCAATCTGAACCATTCTATTAATCTATGATCAGGGATAAACAGGTGAATTATAGGATGGGTGAGCAATGATGTGGACTGAAAACTTGCTGAACACCTGGGTCCAGAGGACTTAATCAATGGAATGAAATTTTGTTGGAGGCCTGTGGTGTACCCTAGATGTCAATAGTGGGTCAAATCCTGTTCAATACCTTCATTAATGACCTGAGTGATGGGACAGAGAGGGTCTACTTTTAGCAAGCTCACTACTGGCACAAAAGATGAAAAAGTAGCTGATATACGAGAGAGTCATGTTGCCATCCAGAGAGACCTCAACAAGCTGAAGAAGGGGAACAACATAAACATCATGCAGTTCAAAAGAAAACTTCAAAGTCCTGCAGCTGGGGCAGAACAATCCCAGGTACCAGCACGTGCTAGGTGCCACTCACCTGGAAAATAGTTTTGCAGAAAAGACTCTGGAGGTCTTGGTGGATACCAAGTTGAATGTGAGTCAGCCATGTAACCACACAGCAGTGTGCAGCAAAAATGCCTAATGGTGTCCTGGGCTGCATTAGGAGATGTGTTGTCAGGGGATATGATTCCTCTGTGAAATCATCTTCATGAGGATTAAAACAACAACAACAGAGATATTTTGTTGTTGACTCAGTTTTGAGGAATTTGTTTTGATTGTGCATATGACACCACTGAAGGTTTTTCAGTAAACTGGAGGAGGCAAAGGAAACACAGGAGTTTTAACTACTGCAGCAGTATTACCCAAAAGTGTAAGTAGGAACCCCACATATCACTAGTTTCTCTTAATTTTAGGGGTTTGTTTTGTGTTGGATTCCAGCTCTCATGTTTCTGGCTTGTGAAGTTAAGAGCTCTGGATCCTTTTCAGTCTACTCCTCTGCTTCTCACATGCTGCACTTGAATCCCTTTGCCCTGAGGAATCAACCCACCCTCAAAGGAGGGTGGTGATACCTGTAGGCCTCCCCAGGTAAGGGAGATGCATCCCCTCTACACCAGACACTAACCCTCTCTCCTCTTCCCATGGGCTATCTCAGCTGGCAACTCCAGATTATCACCCTGTAATTCCTCTCACTTCTTGCAGATGATGAGCATCTCTCTTTCCCCTTTCCAGTCATCATCTGGCCATGCCACAGCACACATTGTTAGTTCTCTTTAATCTTTCCCCATAATTAAATGAAAAACCAATTTAAAAGGAGCTGTAATAAAATCTCTTCTCCTGAAATTAAATATAAAAATAGTTGCTTCTTTTTATGTATTGTAAGCGATTAATAGGGAACAGGGCCATTTCAGTAGGGACTTCAAACAAATGTTCCTTCATGCAGTGGTGCTGTTGCTGCTGAGGAGGAAGAGATCTGTTGTGCCTGCTGACACTGTTTTTTCTCTTTCATGGCCATTTTTCATACCTGCAAAGCAGTTTGTGGACTCTTTAAGCAGAGAAGTGGGGGGAGGAGGGAGAGAGGGTTGATAGGTCTACATTAGCTCATTAAAAACTAAAAAAACCATTTCTATTTTACATAATTTAACATGGCAAACTATTAAAAAAAATAAGGTGAAAACTGCAACCCCTAGGCATGCGTTTAAAACATCCTCATTTAGATGCTAATTTTGATTCTTAGTGTATGGCTGGTTAAAAAAAAAAAAGCCATTAACAAAGGGGCAGATTACTTAAAAGGCATTATTAGGCAAATATGTATGAGTTTTCTGATACCAAGTGGCCCTTTTATGACTGAATACAGCTGCTAAGTAGAGTGACATGGAGATATTTGTTTTAAAAGGAAAGAAAAAAGCAACGTATTTAAAAAAATACCAACTAAAAAACAATAATTATATAGAGTGTAAATCACACAGGTAAAATAAATGCTTCAAAAGGCATGTAATACTTTCTCTTTTAAATATTTAGCAAATGTGTGGCTCTGCAGGTGTTGTATGTTGCCAGCTGAATTCTAGGATGTACCTAACATTTATGTAATAGTGAAACAAATGTTAAAATGTTGCTATTTAATTCTAATCATATGTCCTGTTTTGTATGTTAGTAAAATAGCATTGACAGAAGAGTGAAATGAGGAAAATAGCAGGCAACAGGAGAGGAAAGTGCATGCTTTCCAGCTGAGACTGAACTCATGACTGGCAAAAATCAGGTTATAATGACATTAAAATGAAAACTGTTCAGACAGAAAAGATATAAGTAAATGTACTGTGCTGTATAAATTAAATGAGTAATAGAGGATGGGCAGATGGTTGCTTAACTACATCACAGTAAAAGAACAGTGAATAGGTCTTCACTGAGAGCTCTCTTTCTGAACCTGAATAACATTTTCCTTAACAGAAGGAAGGCTAAGGGAATTTCTAACCCTGAGAAGAAGAAATGAGCTTGAAAAGCAGACCTAATTTTGACTCTCTCTTGGTTGTCAGGGTATTTGAATAATTTTTGTGTTCTCTGTAAATTATCCAGTTAAGAATCAGGAGCTGAGCCAGGAAGAGCTGATCATTCAGATCTTTGCAGCCCCCAGCAGCCCCTGAAAAGGCGTTTCTGCTCTGGAGAGTCCATGGTGTTCACAAGCCCTTCTCTTGGCAAACAGAGGGCAGTTTGTATTTGTGATTGATTGATTAACATGTTTAGACTATATAATGAAACATGGATTGGAAATGAAAGCATCTCTTTCCTTTCCTCTCTTTTTCTCAGATCTTTCCTTCTACATGCAGCATTAAAACTTGCTAAAATGGATTCTCCTTACACCACAGTTCAAGGAGTTAGACCACTATAAAACTGGTGGAGAGAACTCAGCTCACTAGCACACCTTGTAAGCTAAAGGAAGCAAGAGAGAAAATTAATTGTTTGTTATGATAATGGGATATTTCATGAGCATATAAGAAGAATGGGATATCTGTCTTGGTGTGTTAGTTGAACTTATATATTTCCCTGCATTAATAAAAGTGTTTGAAGAAAAAATATGAGGATTTAGCAACTCATGTTGCAGGTCTTTAAAATGCTCCAAAGCCATCATTATCGGTACAGCTACGTACATCATCCTATTTAAGTTGCTTTATTGTTGTCCAAGATCCTAAGTAAACAGTTAAATGGAGACTGACCATGGAAGTCTTAACTGAACTTAGTCGCAAAATACCTATTTGACTCAAAACAATAATTTTATTGTTTTGTACTTGATATTTTTAGAGCTTAGCACCATTGAGTATCTCTGAGTTGTTACATGTGCTTACTTCTCCCTTGATTTCATTATTTTACAATAAAGCAAAATAAACTGATATTTCAAGAAAAGCAAAAGTAGACTGGCCTAAAAAAATAGAAATAAAAAGAATAAAAAAATAGAAATAAAAAGAATAATTCATAATTATCCATCCCAACAATACTGCTTTGAGCATTTGCTAAGGGACATTGAAAAGTGGGTTAACAGCAAATGTAAAGCATTTTCCAAACACAACTGCAATGTGGAAGTGGAAATTATTTGGCAATACCCCATATAGCTGAATCCTGGCATGAGGTGGAGTTAAGATAAGGATGTAAGAGCTTATGCTACTGTTTTTAGTGCAGGTGTATATTAGTTTTCTGTTGCCAATGAATTAATTGCCAGGTAACTTGGTTTTTTTGGCTTTATTGTAGGTGATGATGATTTATTCCCAGAGACGTTTAGAGAAGAAATATCTATTCTACCTTTCATAGGTGCTAACTACTCCTAGGTAATCAATTATAGTGCAGAGGAATCCTCATGAAACTGGGGATGTTCTGCTTCAAGTATTTATTAAACCCAAAAGAGCTATTCGAAGTGTACTGTTATGGAATTAGAAAGGCAGTGTGTTTTGTCTACCAAAAGGAGTGAATGAATAGCCACTGTGCACTACTCCAGGCAAATGCAGGATGTGAGACTTGAAAAGTAAAAGATGGTAAGTGAACGTAACCTGTGGAATATAGAACAAAAGTGAAAAAGACAGTTTAATGAAGAAGAATTGGCGAAGTCAGTGATAGGGGAACAAACAAGATAAACAGAACTAAGCTAGGTATGTGAAGAGAGATTTAACCTTAAAAGGAGGAAATTCTGACTTTGTTTTACATCGTGATGCCTGGAGAGAAATGAGTAGGGGGCTGTAACTCTTGTATTTCCATGAAGCTATTTCTGACAACCCACTGTTTGGGAATGGGTAATCAGTGTTTCAGACAGTCACACAATCACAGCGTTGAGTGCAGATGAGGGTTTGATACTGCAATTTACAGAAGGATGGCCATTTGGTAATTAAATATTCCATGCTAATTTCTTCAAGTCTTTGGTTTTATAGCACTCTTCAGTTGGGGGCAGACTAAAAGAAAATCAGGTAAGTTTATGTTTGGAGTGAATCTATAAAGAAAATCCTGAATTCACAGCTGCTGCAGATGGTGACTTATTTGGCCTCTATGTTTTACCTGAGAGATAGAGAAAAACATCACATATCAAATGAAAGATGCTAGTATATGCTGTTTTTTGAATACTGTGAAGGAGTCACAGTAGCATGTATTTGCCATCCTAGCCGCCACCACTCATAATATTAGTTAAAATAGTTAAAATGGCAGATTGAAAAGGCACTGTTCCCTCCTTTTATTCCCCCTCCTCCCCTCCCCAGCTCTTTGTTTACACTGCCATAGGACAATGGGAGGGTTCTGGGAAAAGCCAAGCATCAAGCTTATCTTTTATAGGTCCTTCTTTCCTAGCAAGTGAATTGGATGTGGTTGTTGTGATTTCGTGGCCTGCAGCATGTAGTTTAGAAGTGAGATGGGTATTTGGGGGTTGTTCTTTTGTTTTTCTTCAGAGGTCTTTGGAGTGCTTTTTAGATAGATATTTTTTTTGCTATGCATATTATTCAGCTAGGGTCTCTTTTATTTCCTGGTTAATGTGACATTACCAAAAAACCCCCAGTCCTCTAGAGCATGGGGAAAAAAAAAGTATATTTTCTATGCTTGAGGTTTGAGTGGTGAGGGTGAAAGAAGCAACAACTTGGCTGAGACACTACCAAAGCTGAATTAAACAAGAGGAGTGAAAATTGAATTTTATCAGAGCTGCCATTTCTGGCATGTGTTTACTTCACCAGTTTAGAATTAAATATTTTAAATTCTGCTTCCTTTCAGACTGCAATTTTTATTTTAACTCTGAAACAAGGGGCAAGTCCTGGACAGGAGGTCATTAATTTTCCCGTTCAGTCACCACCTCCTTAGAGCCACTAGAGTTAATAGGGCTGCATATTAATCAGGGCCTTGAGTCCTCTTTGTAGGAGAAAGGCAGGAAGGAGGGGGTCTCTGAATTTACTCCATTAACTTTAGGTGACAAATAAAGTCTGTTCTTCCTGCTGGGCTGTCACTTAGGATGCCTGGTTACAGCTGCACAGCTGATACGTTGTATTTTTATGTGGTGGTAAAGATGAAGCAGGGTTAAGGCAGGAGGCACTCCTCACAGTGCAGAGCTGAACACAATGAATATGTTCCTCGCCTGGAACCAGTCTGAAAATGTCATTTATCTATGTTGTGCAATAAACTGCTCTCACATGGGCATCTCAGAAGCATAACTAGAAGCATCTCTGCTTGAAACAAAGGATGTTTTTCGAGTGTGGATGATTTGGATTTTCAAATCCCTATAACAGTCACAGACATTCATCTACTGTCCCCCAAAGGTCAAAGTAGCATTTAGAACTAAAGGATGAAAGCAAACTGTGCCACAGAGGCCTGTGACAGGACTGTGAGGGTCCTTGGAGACGTCCCTTGAGAGGCTGTTGCCATCACTTCCCCTTCCATGATGCACCAGTCCTATGTGGCTGCACAGAGTGAGCAGGGGCAAAGCAATAATTTTTCCTTGGTTTTCTCCTTCTGAATTTGACTGACTCACCCGCTGTCCTGATAAGGGCACATGTGCAAGTACAAATGACAGGTGAAAGGCAAGGTTTGGGAAACTGTGCCTGCAGAGAGCTGACTGCTACCTCCCCACACTTTCCTTGCTTCAGAGATCCCAACATTAAACTGGCTATTGAAGCAGCGTCTTTGATTTCTCATGTCAAAGGGTCTCACGTTTTTCTAGAAGTGGAGAGAATGAGAGCGATGGCACATAGCTGAGCTGGGGAATGTGCATTTTACTTCACCGCTACTTTAAGAAAGCAGACAGTTAGTAGCTACCCAAAATAAGGCTGCTGGTATACACAGTCATAACACAGACAGCCTGATTGAAAAAGCTAATGATATTTTTAATTTTAAACACATGTATAATACCACCCACTTCAGTCCCAACTGTAGTGAGTGGTGCTACTTGTGCTAAGGTTAGGCAAAACTTAATTGAGGCTACTCTTATAGGAGAGACAAACCCTTAATTAGGAAAAAGACAGGCATTTTCATAGTGTCCTTACTTAAGTGCAAGACAAAATCCTTTTACATTACTGATTTGTTTACATTTATTTATTTTTCCTCAATAGTTGCCTGAAGTGAAACTTAAAATACTCTCACTTTGGAAACTGAAAGTCACATTGTTATTATATTGATAAAAGTGTGCTTAACAGAGCTACTAACAATAACATAATAATAAGAGTATTTCCCTATTTTATATTTTGCAACTTCTCAGAAATTTCTAAGGTTTTCATTTTTTTAATGAAGATATAATTTTCAAATTAATTTTATGTACCTCTAATTGTTTTTACTGCTCCCTAAAATTGAAGAGAAAAGCATGTCAGCTTTCAGAGATGTAGTGGGATAAAAAGACACCATCTTCATCTTCTTTAATAGCTTTTCAAAAATGGCTGGCATGTTTTGACTGAACTGGAATGGGGCAACTTTTCTTCGTGCTGTGAAATCTCATTAAAAGGGTTTCATTGTGATTGTTACATAGAATAAGTCTTCATATTTCTAATGATTTATTTTCCTGTGATACATTTCAAGTAGAAAAAGAATGTTTCATATCAACAGAGGTTGAGGTTGTATTGCTTGAAAGATCCTGTACTGTTGTTGGATCCTCATGAGAATTTATCCATGTGCATTTTCATCCATGTGCATTTTTGTCCACATGCATTTGATTTGTTCTAATGTAACTAGGTAAACCTATAGCTCTAAAACATTGGTGGTTCCTAAATCTAAGCTCCCTAAGGTAACTTGAAATCCAGTTGACTCAAAGGATGAAGCAAGAGATATTTATTTAAGTACAATGAAACTGCTTTCATTTGTGTGTTAGTTTACACTTTGCATTAGAGGCTGTTTAAATTATATTTAACTGGAGTGTTCTTTCAATAAAGATCACACTTCTTGCAACTGCAAGAATCAGTCTTCTATTCCACCAAAAAATGATGTCCATTTTTTTTTTTAATTTCTGCTTTTGATTTATGTCCTGGGGATTTGCAACAATTTTTTTTTTTTTTTAATATATATATAAAGGCAATGACATGAGGTTCTTACAGCGTTGTTTTTTTCTCACCCCTGGATGATAAATTCAAGCAGGTAGAGGATGCTAACCTGTTAATAATATCTCCTGTTATTGCTACATAGATAGGCTGGTGGATGAAAAGGATTTGCAAATGGTGAGAGTTGAGCCAAAACTGAGACTGCCACTTGTCATGCTGACTGTTTCCATATGCTCTCTCATTTCTCTGTCTTTATCTAGTTGTTGTCTCCTGGCTTACTCTGCAAGATTTTTTGGACAGA
>NW_020955618.1:955116-1039473 GCF_003031625.1 Empidonax traillii | reverse complement strand
TGGGTAGTCAGACTTTCAGTTTTGAAACATGATACAAATGTGTTTTAAATAAACTGCATTACCACCCACATTTGATGTATAGGGGGTGGAAAGGGACATGCTGAAGAAGTTGGAAATGAACATGCGTGAGAAGTTTGCAATAGAAAGGTTCTTCAGCAGTCAGGAGATGAAGAAGTTCAAGTTTCTTCCTGAGACATGTGAATCCCCTAAGGCAAATGTTTCTTTGACCTGAAAACTTGCTTTCTGTGGCTGACCGACATGCCATAGAGTGAGCATTTTTCCCCACCCACAAGGCAGAGTCACTGTTTGATAGAACAGGGAAAGAAAATATGGTGGGATATGGAAGTGATCAGGGATTAGAAAGGATATGTGTAAAAATTTAAGTATTTTTTTGCCTCAGTGAAAGGAAAAATTGTTGGAAATAAACCAGTTGTGGAGTGGGGCCAGTGAAGTCACAGGAGAGAAATAGCAGTAAACTTTCTAAGCTCCTGCCCCCATTTTATGCAAGATATCATTTCAATTCCTTGTTCTTTTTTTTTGGACAAAAAGTTATGAAAATTGACTTGACTGCAGTGAAAAAAACCCCAATACCTAGGAGGAGGAAGTTCTTTCAAACACTAGGATGCCATGATATCCAGGGAAAGTAGCAGGAGGACAAAAAGGAGGGTTTGAGGCAGGTGCAATTGCTCCTCTGGGTATAGCTGTGAGGGAGTACCAGTGACATGGCTACAGCCTCCTTAATCCCCTCTTCCCCTTGAATCTACAACCAAAATGGTTAATAATGTCTTGTCTTTAATTTATAATGATGAGACAAAGAGAGTAAGAGGATGAGGGAAACATGCTTTAGTAGCTGTCCAGTGTTTTCTCTTCAATTCCACCATTCAGTGATGAACTCTTCACCGGGGACCACAGGAAAAAAGCCAGAAGGAGAGAGCAAAAGACGGGAGGGAGGAAGAAAAATAAAGAAGAAAGAGAAATTATGGAAGAAGAGAAGGAGAAAAGCAAGTGGGAACAAGTCAGTAAGGAATGTTCAGAGGGGCTATATGGCAACAGGTTTGAGGCAAAAAGAACAGCTGAAAAGAGCATGGTAGGTACTCTGTTAGGGCTTGATTCTGTTACAGACAGGATTTCAAGAACAGCCTTTCAGCCTGGCTGTATGAATGCCTAAACCAGTAGTTTAACTTTACAGATCCTCAAAATGTATAAATCCTGATCCAACAAAACACTTGCCCATATGTTTAGTTCTAATGGCATAAGCACTCCCAGCTGCTGTGACTAATCACATTCTAAGTGTCTGTTATCCCAAAAATGTGGAAAATGATTTGGTATTTATCAATGATATTTGTGTCATAAACATATCAATTTCTTATGGAACATTTTTGTGGTTTAAAAATATTTATGAATGGACTTTTCTAACTATTTTTTTTTAAATGGACAAACCAAAAAATTTTTCAAAAAATATTGGAACAAAGTTTTCAACATTTTTTCTGTTTCTTGTCCAGTTCCTTCTCCTTGCTTTCCCACAGAATTTATCCTATATCAGCTTGGTGACTCTGGTATAAATTCATGAAACACTTTCAACTTCAGTAACTTTTTTTAGAAAAGATTGTGGCAGTTTATCTCCAGTGGATGCTAATAAAATGCATCTGCTGCCCTGTACCATTGGACAGACAGCATATGGGACAAATGATTCGTAGATATTGAAATTTAAAATGTTCTGGAGAGTTCTAGAATGCTTTCCAGTTCCTTCTTTTACATTCTTGTGCCTTGTAAGGTCAGTATTTTTTTAACGCTGTATTAGAAGTCTATCTTTGTAGGGCTAGGAGGAAATGAAAACAGCAGCTGAGACCTTTGGAAGCACCTATTTTACAAACATCAAATGTTTCAGTTTTAGAGTCCAGGATCATGGATAATAACCTTGGGCTAGAAATGGAGAGCCTTGTAGCAGCAGAAAATGTAAGTCTCTCTTTTTTAGCTTCAAGGAGTCTCATGGTTCAGAAGATAACATACTCTTAAACCCTTCACTGACTTTAGGTTATTTGTGCTGAGCTTTGGGACAGTGTTATTCGTGAGATGAAACTCCTTATTTGGAAAAGGGTACCATTTTTAATGGTGCCTGTTCAAATCTCCCTAAAGGTTTGGATGGGACTGAGTAGTCCTGGACAGAGATGGATGAGCGGGCAGAGTGAAGTAGAGACATGATTAATGCAGCTGCATTAAAAGATGCATGATAAATGCAATTTATCACATCACATATGTGCTCTATAATTTAATATTAAATAATAGAAGGAGGATTGTTGCCAAACAATAGAAATGTGGATGAGGGAGAGGGCGATTGAGGGGTTAGAGTTAGGAGTGATATATTCATTGATAAGAGTGTAAAGGATTATAATTTTAAAGGGGTTACTGGGTAATGCAGAGTAATCACATATTGCTTCTTGTACTAAAATGATTTATTGCTCTTTCCTGAAATTAAAGCTGCTCAAGGCATTTTATGCTTAGGAAACAATTTTTGGAAAGTATTTATCTAGTTTTAAGAAGTAAAACCATGTAGGGATGAATAACCCTACTCTACATATTTGTTCATATTCCTGTTATGTCCCCCAATTTCACATGGGAAAGTAATAAAATAACAAGAGAATTACATTATAGTGCCTGAGCCTTTCCTCTACCTAAGTAATGAAATACTGGGACATGGATTTCTGGGATGTTATTGAAAATAGGTAGTAACTTCAAAGCTATCATTTTTTTGACCAGACAGTTACCTATCTGATATAGGAGAGCTGTATTTAATTGTCTCCTGTGTAACTAGATGCAACTGTTTTACCTTGTTAGAAGAATAATTCAAACTCTGCTTTGGTATTCTTTTGTTCATATTATTAGGCTTTCTAGTGAAAGTCAGGGCATATATTCCTGTTTTGATTAAGAGATCAAATTTATTTAATTCAGAGTACAGCCTTCTGCCATTGTGTTGGGTTCTTGGAAGCATAACATAATAATCATTAGTAGCATTATAAAAGAATGATAAAAATGCCCTATTGCACCTTCTCTTTTATTGAGAAAACTTTCTTCTGCAGGGCAAACACCAAGGAGGGAGAATCCTGCAGACTTTCTGGGTGAGGTCCGGAGGTTATTCTCCTCCCTTTAGGGCAGGGCACGGAGTCACCAGCTCTCAGATCACTAGTTCTGAACAGCATCTCTCAGGCAGATGTGTGCCAGCCCCTCTCCCTGTCACAACCTGGGAGAGTAACTTCTGTGATGGTCAGGATGCAGAAGTGTGGTGGCACAGGGCAGAGCAGAACTGAGAGGGGGATGGATTTTCTGAAAGAGAAATGCTGTCCACAGACAGCTACTGGACACCTTTGGTGTAGGGAGTCCGGTGCAGGAGAAAGAGAGGTTGGTAGAGTCTCATGGCAGGGAGTTTTCTCCTTCATGTGTTTTCTGTGTGGAAAACCTCAATGAAAATATAACAGGTTGGGGCTTGTCTTGGAAGTAAAGGCAAAGACTCCACTCTGCAGCTTTTCAAAATATGGCTCCCTTTTCTCTTACAGTTAATCTCCTTTGTCCACTGGAAAGCAGACACTAGATGTTACATCAGATGTATTGCTCTGTTGTTTTATCACTTCCAGACAATAATTTGCTCTGAGATTTTTGTTCCTTTTGAGGCATGCAAACACCAGTAGGATGAGATTTTTCATTTGGATGCGCGAGGAAAGACTAAGGTGATGCAAGAAGTGAGAGTTGCTTTGGTTTTTTCTATTCACTGTGAATGATTTGATATCCTAAGAAAGGAGATTTCCACTGTATGCTTTTGACATTTGCATAGGATATTTTAGAATCCATGCACTTAAAATTCCAAACAATGGGGCAATTACTACCAAACTGGTAACAGGGAGAGCAGTAACAACCAAACACTGCAGAAAAATGTGGACTGTGCCTGAACCTGTACTTAGACTCTGCTTGATTGAGCCGGACTTGAGAATTTTGGATATGTTCCTTGGGCTGGTTCTTTATTAAGAAAAGTGTTGAGAAAATTTTAATGCATAGGTTCCTGTAGAAGGAACCTAGTAAGGAATAGAAGTAAGTACAAAAATCCCTTTGTAACACACTTCACAAGGTTTAAAATGATGAAGAAAAGCCTTGGTAGCCTTGTTTTATCGGATTCAGTGTTAAACTTCTCCAAGTTCTGCACCTTCTTTCATTTCCAGGGCTCTTATTCAGGATTTGGGTGCATGCCCGCGGCTCTGGAAGGAGAAGAAATCTGGTCAGTCCCACAAAGTACTGTGATGATCTTCTCCTAGGGTGCTGTCCTTATGCTCCCCTTTCTCTGAGCTGCTCTCTTAGCCTTGAGGCAAGATCTAGTCCCATCTGTCCTTCCTGACTCATGTACCTACTTCTTCAGCCATGCCTTGGTAATTGCTCCTTTCCCCTTCTGTAAGAAAATCCATGTTTACAAAATATTTGTGGACGTAGGGTGACAACTTGCAATGCATGTTTGGCATTTTCTTTTCTTTGTGTATTGTTCAGAAATATTTACAGAATATTGTGGTATGACCAAGTTTGATTTTAAATGAACCTAAGTGTTATTATTATCTCATTTTAAAAATGGTATTGTAGAATTGTCGTTTTACCAACCACTGTACTCAAGTGGTATTGGATAAGCTCAAGCAAGCATAGGCACAGAGCATAAATGTAATGAACCTTAACAGGAACGTCTTAGAAATCAGTATATCAGAACCCAGCACTGTGCTATGTTCTTAGGAATGTTTTTGCACAATATTAACCTTTAATACACATCATCCTTTTTATAGGTTACAGGCAAGGGAGATTCCGCAGGAGTGATGAGGCAATGTTACTCCCTGGCAAAGGTAATGCTTGTGCTTAAAGATTACTTAGAAATATATATTCAGTGCTTAGAAATAAGATCATGCTAACATTAATATCTGAAATTATGGCTCCATCTACTAAAATGCCTTTGAGGAGGTATGCCACCATTCCATATGACAATGCAGGAAAAAACTATTGCTACTTGATTTCAGGAAATTTTTAGAAAGACGATCAGAAATAAAAAAAAAACCCCACCATTTCTTTTAGTAATGCAGTATGATATAAAAGTTACAAACATCAGCTTATTTCATTGAGCATTTCAGGAAGTTATAGCTCGGTTGATAGTCTAGGGTGGAAATAAAGATAAAATATTAATTTAGCAAAACAAGTCCATTTCAAAGAAATGGAAAATTATATAACTCTTATTTAATGACATCCTGAAATAGTAAAATCTTCTTATTCACTGTTTACCTGGAAGAATTCTCCATTTCATCTCTTACTACAAATAAATGAAGTTACCATTTGTCCTGTTTAGAGAACAATAAATATATTTGACAAATGAAGTATCTGTCTTTATTTGGATCAAAAATGAGACAACAGAATTTGGAAGGCTTGGGAATGAAATAAAAACATATCATTTAAATAGCTTAATTGACTGAAAGTATGAATAACAGATTGTAAGTATTTTCATATTTTCAGCAAATGCGCCAAAAGTGGAATTTATCATTCAGTGAATGGATTTTCAAAAATCCTACAGAATTTGTTGTTTTCATTTTTTCTCTGAAAAAAAACCCCAAAACAATTGAGTACCTGGGTACTCAATGCATATGTATACTGTGTTCTTCGGGGAACACAATATTTGTACAGTTATATGCTTTCTCAGAATGAAGCCTTTGAAGGTCCATCTCTGTGTCCAAGTGTGTCTTTATGTCTCTACAGCTGCAGTCATCCACATATTGAACACAGTGAGGACCAAACACTGCATGTCTGTCTTCAATTGGCAACCCTCTCAGGTTTGACTGGTGGATTCAGAGAGTGGGATTTGGCCCCTGGTCAAAATGCTGATTTGGCAATGATAAACCAGCCTTATTCCCAGGGTAAATCTTCCTCTTACCGCTGTTGGAGGCAGGGCTGAGCACTACATTTTCACTTCTGACTGCTGGTCATGAAGTCATGCATAATGTCACTAGAGGTTTTAGTTCAGATGCAAAGGTTAAATGGAAGGTCTATCCTTGCTTAAACCACAAAAGAAAATTGTTAGCCCTTGCTGAGTACTTAAGAAAGAGTGGCTTGTCATAAACACTCAAATCTCTTTAGCCACAAAATTCCTAGGATTGCTGTGAAAGGCTGTGATGCAATGAAGTAGTGGTAGCAAGTGACCAGTGAATAAAGCAACCACTTTTACAGTGCTTTCTCATAGCTTCTGACAACTATATATGTTTCCACCATTAAATATATTCCATGTTTCTTCAGTTTCTCTTATACTATACTTTTCCCATTAGCATTCCTGGTTGTATTATTGGCTATAGATTTTATTGTATGCTTATGAAACGCCTCACTGTTATTTTTTCCTTTTGATAATGAAAAAAGTAGCATTTTAAAGATTATATTATTCAGATACCTTTCTTTGTAGTTTATTTTAATTTTTATAAAAACTGTTCATTGAGATATTTTAGATTTTTAATATATTTATAGATTTTTTTGTAGGTACTATTGTATGATCTTTCCCATGAAGTAAAGGCATATTCTTCTTCACCAGGCAGGTCTAACGTCAGTTAAAAAATATTTCACTCAACAGCTTAAAAAAATAATATCTTTCTTACAGAAACAATCTTTCATACAGAAATAATCCAACAGACAAAATTTTAATTAGCAACACAAATTATAATGAATTCCAAACTAAAGAAGTCCGTTAAGTTGCAGAAAGATGTGGCTACAATATTAACAGGACAATGAAAACTGTCAAGTGTTTTGTAATAGGACTGTTTGTGTTTATGTGTCAGGCAGAGGGAAATCCAGCTCTCTACTTACGTGCAAATAGTAAGCTAAATCAATCCTGTTATTTTTATTTTAAAGCATGGAAATTACAGCTTCGAATGCCAGAAGTGCTAACATGATATGCCAATCTAACACTTGCAGCCCTAGAAAGATACTTCTTACAGTTGTTAATCTCAATCTTGATATATTGGAACATTTTTATCTAATTTTTTTTTCAGAGTCATCCACAGTTAAATACAATACCTCATTTATTGGAAGCTTACCTTGTAAAATCTGGAATTTTCATGTGTTTAGGAAAACATGCGTTTCTTTGTTTCTGTACTATGTTCACATTTTCATTTAGAAACTCAGATTGGAAGGAATTTAAATGTTATGCCTAGGTATGATAAATAAAAGTACTTCAAGGCTTGGTCATACAAATACTGAATCTGTGAACAAGATAGATGACAATATAAGAAAATTTTTATATATTGTTCATTACTTCTTTTTAAAGTTTTTATTACAATCCCAAGAAGAAGTTTACTTTTGAAGTGCTTTCTTTACTTCAGCTTCAAGGGTGCTTGTCAGATTCTGGCTGTGCTCTTCAGAAATGCTTTTTAAGGTAGGTTAATAAAACGTAAAGGAAAAACTTCTTGGGACAAATGCTGCCCTTGGAAGAAAGAAACTATTAAATCAAACAACAGATTTCTGCACACTGAAAAGGCATTGACACACCTACTAAATTATGCCTTGCTGGTTTTTCATAAATTTCTGTTGTTTGGAGACCAAGCTTTGTATATGTGCACAGCTTTCAGGTACTCTTTCCTTTACATACCTTTTTTCTGAATTCTAGGTATCTGCCCCGAGACAGAATGAGTCTCTACTCTTCTCTTCCCTGGAGGCTAAAACATTTTGGTGTGTGGGTCATTACCCTGGAGGTCCAAAGAGTGATAAAGCCTTCTGCAGGGAGTTGTTCTTAGCAATGTGTGCTGAGAATGACAAACACTTTGAGGGTAGGCTAAGAGAACTCCAGGCAAGGCTGCAGTATATACCTTTGACCAATCCTTATAAAAAGGACCAAGGGGTCTGCATAGTATTAGAAGCAAATGTAGCTTTTGCCAGCTTTGTTTTGGCAGAACCTCAGCACTTCTCTCTGAATTAACATCACTGAGCTTTTGTCATTGAGGTGGATTGCTGGCAAACCCCGTATCATAAATAACCCTGCTTCCACCCACCCTGGAGTACCCAGTGTTTGTCACAGAGGTTACTGGGTAGTTCTGTAGCAGTTCCTGAATTACTTCTGCTATTTCTTTTCACAGAAATGAACCAAGAAGTAGAATGCTTTACTCGTTAGGTTTATCATCTCAAACTGCCCCCAAATATTTACCATAATGCTGTAGTATCATAAGACTTTAAATAATTTAGTTGTAGCTTGGATGGAATACATGAAGTTGTATTTATAGCTCACAAATGTGTAAAGGTGACTTGTGCATGATTAATATTATGCAGTAAAAGATGCTTAGAAACTTCTGAGCCAGATGTGTGACACACATCTGTACTTGAAAGGGGTCATCTAGAACACAGCAAAGCTGTTGAGAGGAATTTTCATTTGAATATGGACAACTTCTTGTAGTTGTTCTCTTGTGCATGTCATGTTGCTTTGAAAAGTCAAACATATATAAAAGACATGACTGTATCTTCAAAAAGCAGAAGTGCTAATTTTGTACCGCAGGGGGAACCCAGTGAGGGTTTTCAGCATCTGTAACATCACCCTACCTTTGCGCTCTGTGGAAATTCTCTCTGCAACTCTGGCTTTCAGGGGGTTTGGTTTTTGTACACCTCAACAATTTTGTCTGAGAGAGGAGGGAATTATATCAGAAGAAATTTTTTTGGTATTTTTAGATTCTAAGCCCAGGAGAAAGCAGGAGCTCAGGGGTTCACAGATCACCAGGGTTTTGTATTTAGTCTATCTAGCCCCTGGTTTTACAGATCCTATTTTCTGTATGGAAATTTGATTAAAATGGTAATCCCTTCAGAACCTAGTGCAACAATAGAACAGTGATTGACTGTTTGTTTATGGGCAGCCATGCTCAGTGAAATACAGAACTAGAAAGGGAGCTAGGAGGAATCCCTCCCATACTTAAATGACTCCATGTTCCTGATATATTGTGCATGATGCAGATGGGAGAGGAGGAGCAGACCTCAAGGGATTTATTTATCCTTCAGAATTTAGTGTGATTCCCTTTAGCATCAGTGGAGCCTGTTTTTGCAGAGGAAAGAGTTGACTTCATTTGTAATTAAAAGGACAGTTTTATTACTAAAATATAAGGGTGGACTAAAAAATAACAAATATTCCCCAATTATAAAAGAAATAAACCTAGGTATGTACAATACATTGTTTGAAGGCTTGCCTATGCCTGAAATATAAACTTGCTTCAATAGATGCAAATATTGTATGTGTTGAAGATGAAATAAAATCTAGAGGATCCTGTTAAGATCCTGTTATACTGACAGAAGGGATGTCACCGTCGTATAGTCATTCACTCTTGCCTTCATCTATTCACTCATTTCTAACAACGCCTGTTTCTGACAATTTTGGTAGCTGTTGGACTTTGAGGCAGACAGAGACCTGGGATGAACGTTCTACTAGACTTTTATTTTCCAATCATTTAGGTAGATAACTGACAGGATAAAAACATTTTCTGGGGGTTTATTTTTCCAACTTTTTTCTTAAATCCTTTAAGCAATGTTGTAAGTGTGTCAGCTACAAACCTGATAGGCTGGAGAGGCATCTATTGTATGAGGAAATGGTATTTGCAAGTCTTAAGTGGTGCTTGACACCATGGTAAGAACAGTTTATCTTTGACTTCTGCTATGAGAGATGGTCCTTGTTATATGAGTGACTATACAAACAGGCTAACATAGTTTTGTCAAGCTGCAGAAAGGTGCTTTTTTTTTTTTTCTATCCCCATGCTGTCTGCTTTTAAATTATCCATTTAATGAAAGACTGTTAGCGACAAACCTTGACAGTGTATTAAGCATTCACAACCACCTAGATTTACAGTTTAAATGAAGTAACTATGTCACTCACAAAAAGGCCCTTAGTTTAGAAAAGTAGGTTTTTCACTGTCTTTCATAGAACACGGTGCTATTAATAAAATTCCTTCAGTCTGCAACTTAGTTCTTTAGGCATAATAGTAACAGAGAGACAGTTCTCTAAATTTATTTTCTAGATGGATGGATGATTTCTCTTTAAAAGACAGCATTGAAATGGTCACCGTGTAAGGAAAAAAGAAGTAGCAAAACACAGCCCCCCTTTCTGAAGGATTATCTGCCCAGGTCAAAACACAAACAATGCAAAAGTGCAAGGGCTTTGTTATGCATGAGGCCTATTGGCCATTTCAGACCAGCCCTCTGTGTCACCAAAGCGAGTTGATGACAGATGGTTAGAGTGTCCTTGCAAATTTTTCACCTTAACGTGACAGGCTATATGGAAATGTCCTGTGATCACAGGGGATTCTCCAAATGTCCCTTGGTAATCAACACAAAAGGGAATAATTTTTAATTTGAAGCCTGAAGCAGTTTTAAAGATTTGTCTTTATGTAGAAAGTTTTTATACTATTTTGCAAGAACTTTAAGCAATGGATGAATACAATAGATTTCACATTGTATTTATAATGATTAACCTTTATTTGCTTAGTGAAGAAAGACAGTTTATAAGATAATGCCACAATGGAAGTGAAACTCTTAAAAAATCTCAAGAAAAGAAAGCAAGTGATCAAAAGGAAACATGGAACATTTATAATCTGTGTTCAAGGAATATATCCTGGTCCCCTTTGCCACCTCAACATTTTTTGATCAAGAATTTTTATATTATGTTACCTATGTTCAAAAGATAGGATTCTTCAATGTTGCACTACTTTTCTTTTCAAAAGGAAAACTTCATCTGTGAATCCAGGGACAAACAGGGTCAGCTTAATTTATGCTCAACATTGGTGGGAATATTTGACGGATGGGTTTCAGTCTTTTACCAACTTTACAGCTGATCAGGGCTAGAGTAACCATCCAGCAGAGACTGAAACAGAGACTCAGCCTCTACCAAGGGAATCAAAATAATTAGGCAACCTCTCCACCCACAAGCAAAATCTCTGGATCTCCATCCAGGTCCTGTTTTGTGTGCTATTCACCTTGTTCTTCCTTTACTATCCTTATCCTTACAAACCCAATGTTTTGGAGAAGTGCAAGTGTTTCATGGGAGCTGTGGTGGGACACTGAGGAAGGCTGAGTACCACCATCTCACCAGGAACTCAGATTTGGAAAAAGAGCAGCTAGTCTCTGTGGTAAACTGGACTGAAGAAAGTGCAACTGGGTCATGGTAAGGGCTGGGCTGAGGGGTGAGTTACTGGATACCATTATCTCTATCCTCAGAGCTTTGCCTAAAGCAGGAATGGGTATCAGAGTCTCTGACCGCCCTAGGTGTTTCCATTTTGTCTGGTGGAATAGTCATTGAGACACTATGCTGGTAAGGATCAGAATATGGATACAGGTATTTCATACTCTGCTTTGACCTCAGGCTTGGACTCTAGCTTAGCCACTTCTGGAAGTTGATGCAGTGCGTTGTTTTTTTTTTTTTTTTAACTTGCAGCTCCTTCAGGGAGCCCCTAGTTATGTTCGGAAAAAGGGCCTTGAAGATTTTTTTGAAAAAAAGCTTCTATTTCTAAGTGGAAAGTGTCAGAATGATTGTGTTGTGTACTCCAGCTTAAATTTTAGGCTTTGTAGAGTACTCTGAGCTTAAGTTTTCATTTTACTTTATTTGGTACTTAAGCTGTGCTAATTATTTATATAAAGGTGGTCTAAGAAAAGACTAGAGACTATGAGGTGGGAAGTTTTGGTACTCTGTTGGTGGCTGAACTGAATGGACCTCAAACCATCACATTATTCTTCCTGATTTTTGGGGATACAGTATGCTTCAACTCTGAAATGAATGAAAGCTTCTAGTCCTCAGTGATTTTGTCATCTGTACCTTTAGGTGCTCAACTGCTTTATGTGTTACTTGATTTTGACAGTTTTATCCTCCAAAGTGGATTTAGGCATTTGTTTAACTCTCTAAGACCTTATACTTATGCATAGATAAATATGGTTTTGTAGTCTACAGATGCAGGTGGTTTAGATTCAGTAGAAAATCAATTCTGGGAATTTCAGGTAGCATATTTTATCAGGTTTTATATACAGAAATGGTATCTGTTCAGAAATACTGCTTATGAAGGAATGGTGCTTATTTATTTATTTATTTATTTATTTATTTATTTATTTATGGGGAAAAAGTTAGTTTTGACATTTTTTCCAACCTAGATTTTAATGACAAAAAGTTTGCTGTCATTTCTTCATTGCCAGCATCAGGTACTGTAATTTGCTTATATAATAGATTGTGGCCCAAAGGTATATTGCCAACCTACAGAGTGATTTCATAACAAAAGAATCAATAGCTCATTATTTTTGGACTCAGGATAGTTTGCATGTTGCTTTAGAGATTTCATGACATTTAGGAGATTATTTGCAAATTAAAACAATCTTTGGATCAATCCATTAAATTGTCAGTTAATCTTCTTAAATTACACTTATTTTAAGCTCCATGTAAAAAGAATATTAATTTTCTTCCCTCCCACTCGCCCAAAAACATGGGGTGGAAGTTTGAACTGGTTATCTGAGTGGATGATGTTGTTAGCTTCTGAGTAGTTGTTCTATTACATCTCTCTGTGGAGTATCAATAGCATAAGAGTGGTAGGTATTAAAACTCATCTTCTAAATTTATTGGTCTGACTACTCAAACATACAGTGCTGCAAATGGACACAAAGAACTGAGCCTGAATTAGCTCCTTCCTCCACATTTTTTTTCAGGATATATCCAGTGCAGAAAAATAAGTTCGTTAAGTCATTGAAAGAAAAGATGACTTTTGAGTTAAATTATACAAAGCTAAATTTTTTAACATAGCTTTTTTTGTATTTAGTTATTTCTAAACAAGGGCTACCTTATCCACCTTGTCCAGCTCATCTTTCCTCCTCCCATTGTGCTCTGTGGGCTGCCTGGCTTGAAGGTCAGGGATCCAAATTTATGATGGGCCTCCAGTTAGGTAGTGACTAAAGCTCCTCTGTGTGCAAGGAGATTTCTGTGCTTGCACCAACCTCCCCTGAAGCTGCTTTTCCATGATAAGGCCATCTCTTCTTCTCAAAATATGCCTGTAGCTATACTCCCAGGATGTTTCTTCCTGGGCAGGCTAGTCTCCATAGGGAGCCGAATAACAGTCAAAGAGTTGCCTCTATTTTTCTGGTTGCTGTGTTGCCCCTTAACTTGTCAGCAAAGGAATTGTTGTGTGTACTTGTTCCTCACCCCTGCTGTCCCAATCCCTTTTCATCTCCCTTTGAGTCCCTGCTCTGACAGCTGGATGCTGCAACAGCCTCCTGTGATGCCCAGAGATCTTCCCCAACCCTCTTGGCAGCACAGTTCCTACCTTCAGACCTCTGACGGTAGGAGTGAAGACAGCAGAGAGATTTTCTCCTGATGAGGTTACTTGGTTTATTAGTCTGCAGATTTTGTGGCAACATATAAACCAGGGGAATACAGACAGCTTTATTTGCTCATATTTCTGTTATTCCAACATCTTTGGGGCAATAGCTGGGGAAATACACTGAAGAACAAGCGCTGGAATGATTTTAGCCCAGATTTCCCACTTGTTGTAGATCTCCACCACTGTAAGTTTCACTGGTCTAAATTTCCATGGAAATCAAACTTAGAACTCGTCAGTGAACTTTTCTTTCCAGCAGAAACAAGTTTCGGAATGTGCATATGGCTATTTTCCCACTGTGGGTTTTTTGCCTGACTGAACTGGAAAACAGGCAGTGCATCCTGGTTAGACTAACTGCAGCCATCCGGTGTTCACCTGATTAGAATCTACAGAATGCTTTTAGTTAGTACAGGATTGATCCACTGAGAAAAAAGTAATGGCCCATGTGTGCCGATGAATAATGACAACTAATAAGCCAGAAAATGTCCCAATAACACATGGATTCTTTGAACAGAATAAAAAGCTACATCTTAGTATCTTTATAAGACTCTTTTGTCCTGGCTCCACGTTTTTTGCCATTTATTTATTAATCTATTTGGCTAGAGACCAGAGACAAAATCATGTCTTTATGTACATGTATGCCAAAAGATTTCATCTTTCTTGACCAACATGGTCAATCAGCTTGATCCCTCAGAAAGTTTTTCACATGCTTGCTGAATTTTCTATCAGTATGGCAAAGCTTGCTCTCTCCAAGCACTGAAACTGCTAAAATGCACTCTTATGCCCTAGATAACTTCTGACCATCTATTTTAGAAATGCAAATCAGATTTCGTTCACAAGGATGCTCCATCCCACAAAAGCACTATAAATACATCTTCTATCTCTTGATAATGCCCTAATGCAAATAATTATGACACACAATAACATAAGAAGGATTTCTGGACGTAAGCTAACATTTTGTCCTCCAAAGTCTGAGTGACTTGAAAAGACATCATTGTGCTACTCTTTGAATGTACCTTATTGAATCGGTGTACTGGGGTCTGTGTTTATTCTGTGTTTATTCCACTAAATTTCCAGTATTTGAAACTGTCACATTCTTTTAAGAAGACTTTCTGTTTGAAATAATTTCTAATGTATTCAGAGTTGAGAGAGTTGGAAAAATCTTTAAATGGGTTTGTGATATGCACACGAGGGAATACAAGTTCTTCTGTTAATGTTATTTATTATTTGTAGTGTGGCAGCACTGGTGATTCACTAATGTGCTAGCAGGTGTATAAACACAGAAATTAAGTATACTGAAGAATCTGCAACTCTCATTCCTCCCTTGCTGATCCCAGTATGACTTGCTGGAATGACAGTTTGCTAGATGGAATCAAAAACTAAAATGTTGCTTTTTTTTTTTTTTTAATTGAAGGCCTGTAGCTTTTCTTAAGGTACTAAATATCTTAATTTCTCTGTTTCAACTCTCACTCTGTTAATTTTTTTTTTTTTGGGGGGGGGAATGTGTCTCAAAATTAGATTCTTAAATCATGAGACTTGATGGTCCTGAATATTAATATAGAGGGACTAATCCTCTGAACTGTCCTATGCTGGTGACCTCCCTGAAGCTGCTCTCTTATGTGATAGACATGGATTTGTCTGACATCAAGTGGACAACACAAGAGCTAAAAGGATGAGCCCTTCAGCATGGGTTGAAGTTTGGGAGCAAAGCTTTTAGGAAGCTTCGGTCTCTTATGGCCTCGGATCAGCACAACAGTTGTAAGATATTAAGTGGAGGCTTATTCTAGTGCCTGCTCAGGTAACTTTTTCCTTGTTTCTACTTGCTGCTTCCACTGTGCTGCTCTGGAGGTGAAGGCAGAAAAGGAACTAGTCTAAGAATGGCTCTAACAGCACAGCACACCCCTGTCACCTTCTCTGCTAACTTACGACATGGAAAACCCTGGTTTTTTAACTCATAGATGATGTTATTTTCATCCTTGCATGGAGACTGAATGGTAGAAAAAGGAAGAGAGTTCTTTGTCACAGAATGACAGAATGGTTTGGGTTGGAAAGGACCTCTAAATTTCATCTAGTCCAACTTCCTACCATGTGCATCCACAATTTCTCTGGGCAATCTGTTCCAGTGTCTCAACACTATCATGATAAAAAAATTCTCCCTAATGTCCAGTGTAAATCTAACCTCTTTCACTTTAAAACTGTTGTCTGTTGTCCTGACAGGCCTTGGCAAGAGGTCTCTCTCCATGATAGGACCCTTTATTTATTGAAAGGTCACAGTAAGGTCTCTTCAGACCCTTTTCTTTTCCAAGCTGAACAACCCAGACTCTCAGCTTCACAGGGAAGGTGTTACACCCCTCTGACCTCACCTGTGGGCCTGCTCTGGACCTGCTACAAGTCGTTCATGTCTTTCTCATACTGTTTTTCTCAGAGCTGGATGCAGCACCCCAGGTGGGGTGTCACTAGAGTGGAATAGAGAAGCAGAGTTGACCTGCTGGCCATGCTGCTTTTGATGTAGCCCAGGATATGGTTGGCTTTCTGGGCTGCAAGTGCTCTTTTCCAGCTCATGTCTAGTTTTTAATCCACCAGGATCCCCAAGTCCTTAACAGTGCTTTCAATAATTTCAACCCCTAGACTGTACTGGTGCTAAGGATTGCCTCAGCCTAGCTGCAGAACCTTGCACTTGGGTTTGTTATACTTCATGAGTTTTATAACAGGAAAACCCAGCTGTCAGTGAGCTGTGATTGTTTGGCAATGTAGCCGATGAACCAAGTTCATTGTAGCCTACCAGGATTTCTGCTATTCTTTTTTTTCCACTTAGTATTTCTCTGTGTTTCTCAAAGCCCGGGTGATCTGAGTGGCAGAGTGACTGTGGAAGCAAATTTGTGCCTGATGCTCAAAGGATATAAGCAGAAAAGTATTGCATGTATCTTCTTCCATGGGGAGCACAGAATAAGTCCGCCCAAGCTGAACTCTCACTCTCAACTAGCAACTTGTATTTGTATTTTAAATTGAAATGAAAGATGTTTATTCCTAGACCTTCTTTTACCAGAAGAAATAGCAGAGTTATGTAATCTCTTGGAGAGAGAGGTAGGAAGAGTGACAGGATGCCTACCTCAACAGTAGACCTTAATGCTTTGATGATCCTCAGATGAAAGTATTTCCTTTTCTTCTGCTGCTCCTTTGCTGCTTGCTGCTGATATATCCATGTAATAGGACGTGGGATGACATGGTATCCTGAAAGAAGTGTGGGCTTCCAGAAGCTAACTTGATCTGAGTGCAGCATTGTGCCCCCTTCTTTCTTTACCCACTGGATATTTGTGATAAATTGGGTGCATCTTATCTGTGACTTGCTTACATAATGAGATTGGTCTTTACTATCACATTGCTGCTCTCTCTAGAAAGAGAAAGGCTGAGCTTAGGTTTTAGATATTTTGTAATTACAAGAAAACATGGAACTGTGTTCTCCTCACAGGATTCTCAAAGATCCTCCATTAGATCCTTCTCACTATTTTTAGAAGAAAGTGTTTGGAAATGTCTATGCCTTTTTATTCTATCTTTTATATTGCTCTGATGCTTTAGTAATGCATATTGTGCAATTCTGTTGGATCCATGATTAATGTCATCCCAACCTGCCTAGAAAGATAATGATAAAAACTCTTAGTATTTTGTCCAAGTGATGCATACACGGAATTCCCATTAATGTTAATCTGAGTTGGACAGACTCACCCAGTGAGTGAAGACAAGGCTGAAGAAGTGATAGTTGTGTTAGGATTTATATCTTTCATGGCAGGCAGGCAGATTTCTAAGTGGCAGGCAGGTTTATTTGAATTTCACAGAAAGCCATGCTAAAAAATACCAGCTCTATATGATATTCAGATAGATTGCCATGAAGTGTTATGCCCAAATCTTACATCTGTAGCTGATGGTACTATAGAAATAGGTTTTTATTAAATACATTTCACTAACTAGTTTCCATAATTCCAGCATGATGGTTGTAACTTAAAAAAGGATTTTAAAAATTGGCATAAGCTGAAAATGAGGAAAGATGAAATTCAAAACATATCCCAAAATTATTCTTTCTGGAGAAAGCAATAAGAATGAATTGAGCACCAAAGGAGATGGTGAAAAGGCCCTGAATATACATTCCTTTCCTATTTTCTTTTGCCAGCAAGAATCTAGTGTGAACACATGTGCAGCTTGGCGTGTGCAGCTGAGGTCTAATGTTTTCACTTTCAACATCTGGTACAAATTTTCTACAAGTGAAGGGGCATGTTTTGTCATTCTGACACCTACTGTCCATGAGCTTCATTACCAATAAGATGATTGTTTACGTTGATCAGATAAAGGAAAACACACAGATTTGAGCAATTCTAAAGAATCTTGCAGTCTATGACATTAAAATGGGCGTACCATGTTATAGTTATTTGTTTTCCTGATATATTGTTGAACTCTTGTTCTGCATTCTGTCGTGAATGGATGAAAGACTTGACAGGTTCTGTGAGTTATTTTTAAAAGCCAGCCATGTCATCTTTTATGTTCAGATATTTTGTTGTATTTAGAAACCTTAAAAATTGCTTTGATTTTGATGTTTTACACTAATCATAGAAGCACAGAATATTTTGGGTCAAAAGTGATCTTTAAAGGTAATCTAGTCTAATCCCCATGCAATGAGATGCCCTTCAAGTTAGAAAAGCCAAAATTGTCTGGTCCATTTAAAATGTTCTTTTAAAATTGTTCTGGTAAAGAGAACACGAGCTCTGGTGCCTTGAATACATTCTTACAAAAGATCACATTACGGAAAATTCTTCGAGGACCATGGCAGGTTAGATCAGCATTTAGGAAGACATCTGCCAACTGAGAAATATTTTGTCATAATCATTTTTATATGTGGTACATACTGAATTCTGCTGGTCAAAGCTGTTGGAGAATTAAGATTTGTTAATACAGAGCTCCAGGCCCTGAAAGTGAGGGTTGAAGGAGTTCACTGAAGTAGAGAGGATTCTGCAGCTATTACTTCCTCAGTAGACAGAGTGGAGCCAGGGTGTGGGCTTGGGTGCCAGACCATGAATGTCCATAGGATTTGGTTAGTACCACTTGTGCTTGGCGCAATTCAGGCTTGTGCCAAGTAGCATTTTTTGAGACAAAATGTTGGCATGTTTGGGAGAATAACACCAGTGAGGGGCTGCTCTCAGTAGGCAGGTTGGATTAGACCACATTGTTTTGGGGAGGAAGAAAGAGAATCTAGCCAGATGGCTGTGAGCCATTATGACATTTGCCTTTAGGGTTCCCTAGTCTGTTTTCTTTATCAGGATAGACATCACCTATAAAGGCTCATATGTTTGTAGCAGTGGGATGCCTGTTAGTAACTAAGACAAAAATATCCTGATTCCTTTGAAGCTTTTACATGCGTTGACCCGAATCACTCAATTTCTCAAGGACTTTGTAAAAAACATCCAACATATGAATTAAATCAATTTGATATCTCATCTCTCAAGTGTTCAACTGAGAGTCTGTCTGCTAATCCTGGTTACTCCCTTTCCCAGGGCACCTTGGAGACGCACAGGAGCTTGCTCCAGGCTAAACTAATTATTCCAGTGATGGTGGCAGCTGCATGATCCCAGCTGTCTTCTTTTCTGGCCACATGATAGCAGTAAGGCTCCAAGAAAACAGGCCACAGGCCGCATGTATTAATTGAGTAGTGGGGACCCACCCTGACTGCATTTGTTCTGTGAGTCAACCCCTGAACACACAGAGTATGGTGCATGGTAGGTCCAAGCATGAGTTCCAGAAAGCATTGGGTCTACTGCATTGATGATTAGATCTACCTGCATCATATCTGTTGATATTTGCAGAAAAAGAAGTGGGCCATTCAGCCAGCAAAGCCGTGTGCCATTGCTGACCTTGAATAGTGAACAAGTACCCTTTTGTTTCTTTTGAGCTCATTAACTCAAAAGCAAAAGATAGAATCATAGAAAAGTTTATGTTGAGAGGGATCTTTAAGGACCATCTAGTCCAACCCATCCGGAGTGCGCAGGGATGTCCTTAACTAGAGCAGATTACTCAGAGACACATCCAATTTGACCTTGAATGCTTCAGGGATGGGAGATCTACCACCTCCCTGAACAACCCATGCCAGCGTTTTACCAGCCTCATTGCAAAGAATTTCTTCGTTATATCTAATCTAATTTGAATTTGCCCTCTTTTAGTTTAAAATCATTACCCTTTGTTTTGTCACAACAGGCTCTGCTAAAAGTTTTGTCCCCATCCTTCTTATGGGCCCCCTTCAGGTACTGAAAAGTCACAGTTTGATAACCCTAGAGCCTTCTCTTCTCCAGACTGAACAACTCCAACTCTCCCAGCCTTCCCCCTTAGGAGAGGTGCCCTAGCCCTTCGATCATCTTTGTGGGCCTTCTCTGGACTCGCTCCAACAGATTCATAGCTTTCCTGCACAGAGTACCCCAAAGCTAAATGCAGCACTCCAGGTGGGGTCTTCTCAGAGTGGAGTAGAGGGGCAGAATCACCTCCCCCAGTCTGCTGGTCACATTTCTTTTGATGCAGCCCAGGGTAGGATTAGCCTTCTGGGCTGTGAGCGCACATCGCTGGCTCATGCCTTTCATCCACCAGGACCCCCAAGCCCTTCTCCACAGGATTGCTTGCAATCTTTTCATCCCTCTGCTTGTATTGATATCAGGGAGTTGCCCTGACCAAGGTGCTGGACCTTGCGCTAGGTCTTGTTGAACTTCATGAGGTTCCCATGGGCCCGCTTCTCAGGCTTGTCCAAATCCCTCTGGATGTCATCTTGTCATTCAGGTATGTCAACAGCATAACTCAGCCAGGTGTGGTATGCAAACTTGCTGTGTCTGTGTCATTGACAATGGCATTAAATAGCACTGGTCCCAGTATGGTTCCCAGAGGGGCATCACTTGTCAGCTGGACTTTGAGCCATTGACTGCTACCCTCTGGGTGCAGTCATCCAACCAATTTCTCAAACTCTTGACTCGTGAAATCCATCTCTGTCCGATTTAGAGAGAAGGATGGTGTGGGGAACTTACAGAAATCCAGATAAATGGCATCTCTAGCCCTTCCATTGTCTGCTGCTGTAGTCACTCCATCATAGAAGGCCATGAAATTGGTCAGGCAGAAATTGACCTTGGTGAAGCTGAGCTGCCTGTCTCAAATCACCTCTCTGTTCTCCATGTGCCTTAGCAAAACTTCTAGCAGGATCTGTTCCATGATCTTCCCAGGCACAGAGGTGATGCTGAAAGGTCATTAGTTCCTGACATCCTCCTTTCCACCCTTTTTAAAAATGGCTGCAATGTTTTCCTTTTTCCAGTCAAATATTTGATTCTAGGGTGTCTGGGTCTTCCAGTTTTTCCTGTGTGATCCACCATTTGGACCAGAGATATAAAGATTTGATCCTGGAAGAGTTAATTCACAGAAGTTCCTAATTTAATAGATGTCTAAGAACCTCATTCCAAATTGATTCTTAGCTATTGCCTAACCCTGATGATGCCCTGGGCACCTTGGCATGAGACTGCAGTCAAACAGTTCCCAGTGACCTTCATTTCTGCTGCTTGGCATGATACCTTTCAAGCAGGGCACCTGAAAACGCCAAAGTAACTGATCAGTGCCAAAACCACAGCAAGATTCACAAACCAGGGGTGTGTTTTTCTGGTCTTCTTCACAAGTCCTGATGTAATAAAACATTTCATAATGTCTTTATCAGCTTCGGTCACAAACAAAACCCAATGACCCATCTCAAATGCTCAACAGCCCAGTGCATGAAACACTCATGCGTAATACACAGGCTCATTTTCTTCTCCTGCTTACTTTGGAACACAGATTTGAAGCTACATCTTACCCTCCCAAAAGATAATCTTCTACCAGATCAAGAATTCACTAGCTATCACACAATAGCATGCTCTAAGATTAATCCCTCATCCCTTCTTGGTGAAGCTAATCTACTTAATATAAAATACTTAAAATATTCATAGTAAATATTCAGACTCTATAACTTAATGACTATGACTGTTGTCTGGAAGACTGTGTTTCTAATCACTGCCCTAATGAATAAACATCTGAGATTTACAGATAGTGGACAATGCCAAAGAGAAAGTACTCCTTTCAGGCTAGGGTGCATTATCTGTGTTTATTTAGCCAAGTAATTATTACAGGGGCAAATTTTGACTGGAGAGACTTCTGTGTTTGGGAAGAAATTATACTTGCAATGCAGAGTTACCATAATGATAGCATTCTATACAAAAATAAAAATAGCCTAAGATACAATCTTTAACCCAGTCTCAGTATTGTTGTAGCCTACAGGAAAGATCTTGAACTGAAATTGCAAAGTTAGACTGACAGTGGTGCTTTTGGATGATTGCTCCTATTCATCAGACTTCCAGGCCTTAGTGAAATCAGGATGAAGAGCATTACATTGTTTTCTTCTGTAGTGTAGGCTTAGAAAAAAAATGTTGTCCTATTCATTTATTATCAAATCGGAACAATTTGCTTTTGAAATGTTAAGAGTTACCTCAGATGAACTCTCCTTTTTAGGCAGTAACTGTTTCAGACTGCCTTCTGGACTCTAAAAGCAATACAGAGAATGAGAGATAGATTGGAAAGTATTCATTAATCCATTAATTTAAACTTCATCTTCAAGTCATTATGCTAAAAAAAACCCCTCAAGATTCTGGCACACTGGACTTTTTTCTTTACTCAAGATTCTGGTACATTGGACTTTTTTCTTTTCTCCTATGACCCACTTAGAAATCCAGAAGTCATAAAGTTTTGCCTTGTCACAAGCTATAAGTTATGGTGGCACAGCAATATTTTTTACTGTCCAGATAAAAAAGGAAATTACTAACTCCATCCTTGCCTGGTGATGCAGTTAGCTGCCTGAGGTCTCAGCGATTTCACTTCATTTAACATGAGGAAGTATAAAACTGACATATAAAAATTCCCTTGAGCAATCATTCATAATTGTAAAAAAAACCCACAACTTTTTGTAAGGTCTTCTGATCTATCCACACGTTGATTTTTATGCAGAGAGCATCTCTGTCTTAAGAAACAAAAAGTTCTTTCATATTTGTCACATAGTTTTCCATTTTGGTACTCCTTTGTTTTTATTTTGATAATGTATTTAAATTCATCATCCATGCCCATTCCTTGTAGCCTCTGAGATGAGTATATGTTAACATTTTGAGAATCTGCCTTCTCCAGGTATTGCTGGTGTTTCTAACACTGGTAATGATGCTTTCTTGATTTTGTTTTCAATAAAATCATTCAGATATTTCAGAAAAGCTACTTTTGCTGTTATTTTATTAATCTAGTCTCTCAAATTCAATGAGAGAGAAGATTATGGGGCTCTTGAAAAGGAATTCTTGTAAAAAGACCACATAGATTTCCAATGTGTTATTATGCAGCTTACAAACCAAACACACTTTGAATATTTAAATTCTCCAGATAGGTTGTATTTACAGGAAATGTTGGTCACACTGTGTTGGTTAGAGTTCATGTGCATAAGGCATTTGGAGGGATTGAAAATATATTCAGGCAAATGTACAAATACTAATGATTTGCAGGAGGCACTGAAGCCAGTATCAGTCCTTTCCATGTAATCCTGAATGTGTAAAATCTGAGTGACATCAGTGCCATGAAGGAGAATGGGGACATCCTTGTTGAAAAGAAAATGGGTGGTTTTGCAGAGCTCAAACTCTTTCTTCTTCTAACTAGCTACCAGGGAGTTTATATTGCTGTTACTGGTCATTAAATCAAGGTAAAACAGTGATGAGAGTAGCCAAATATCAAAGAACAGTTGAAACAAACATGTATGCTTGCACATGCATTAGATGGGGAAGTCAGCCAGGAAGATTTGGTTTTCAAGATTTTGTGAGGAAGCTATAAATAAAGGTACGATCTAAATAGAGCTCATTTAAAAAAACCAAAAAACAAAAAACAAACAACAACAGAAAAAACAACACCCTGAGAATGATCTGTTACTTGTTTATAATTAGGAATTAGAACAACCAATGCATAGTCTTCTCAGAAAAAATGTGTATGCACTTTGAAACTTTATGTCATTGCAGCAATATAAAATCACCAAAATCTCTGCTTTTAAGTAGGAAAAAAAAAATTTCTCCCTTCATGGTTGTAAAGAAGAAGCTGGAAAATGGGATCCCAGAAGGCTTAAGATAGAAAAGTGAGTCATGAGACATAAAAAAGTTAAAAATATAGTTCTATTGATTTTTATAGCAACCTCTTAGCTCTTTGATGTCTGCCCGAAAATCTATGAAGAGTTGTCACAGAGAGACCTTGCTGATGGCATCCAGAGCCTCTGAGCTCCTAAATTTGGCGGGAAGAGCCTCTGAATTCAGTGTCACGGTAGCAGGTTAGTTCATCTCATCCTTTTCTCTCTCCATGGAAGAAATATTCATCTTCGCAGGACCTGAATGAATAAACATAGCATGTGCCACTGTTAATATTTAGGATATGATAGACTGTATGTCTTTTTAATTTTCTAGAAGTTAAATGTTGGTTACTCAGTCAATCAGTGGAAGACAAAGGGATCTGCCAAAGACAATTCAACCCATCTGCATCAGACACCTGACTTAGACTGGGATGAATTACCCTTGAAAATTGGCCACCCTTTCTCACTGGCTGTTACTGGAACTGGAACAACTAGGTCAGTCAAGCTGTATCTCTTTTAGGTGCTTCATATCAGGTGAGAGCCCTAATTACAGGCCATTAAGCTTTATCCACCAGCAATCACCGTAGAAGGAAATTCCTCATGTGAATTCTGTGAAGCTATCGAAGCGCAGTGTCATCACTTTACCGTAAGGATAAGTCCCTGTGCTCCTTAGGGGACATTGAGGGTATCAAAGTTTTGTTCCTCAAGAACAAAACTGTATCTTTCTCCCTATTCAGAAACAAAATATGATTTTCAGTTTAAGTCTTCCAATAAATCCTAGATTGTCAGGCTGAAGTAGATATCAACTAGGAAGCTGCCAGCCCATAAGGTGAAAGTGGATCACGCTATAATTAAATGAAAGCAAAAGCTTACAATGAGAGGTGCCAGGCAATCCTGGGTTGGGATGTCTGTCAGCTCTACCCATAGATGACAAATACAAAAAGCCCACTGAAGGCTTGCTAACATTGATTATTTGGTTTGGGTGTTTGAATCTGTAGCTTGCAAATTTTATGTAAGTTATATGACCATAATGTATATAAAATCTCTACATACATTGTTTCAAGAGTGATATGACATCCAGAGATAATATTTATTGAAGTACCATATATTTTTTAAGGAGGCTCTTTTGTCTCAGAGGATGACAAAATACTCAGGGACTTAGAGATGGTTCCCACTGAAAGAAGCAATTGATAATTGAGCGCATTTGTTTTTCAAGGACAATCAAAGCTATGTTTTCCTGAATTGGTAGGCACCAAGGAGAAAGAGAAAAGCTCTTTGCTTATACCTATAAGCCTCATTCACACTGGGCTTGCTGTTTCCTTAAGCTTTGTTTCAAGTGCTGGTTCTAGCTGTAACCTTGGCATTTCTAACCCAGTCGTGAGAGTGCTGGGGGTGTGTGACAGCTTGTGACTCCTGCTGCTATTTCTGTAGCAGTAACCAGACCTCTCTGTGTTATGGATGTAGGAAATATCTTTCATACCTGTAAATCCTTAACACTTGCGGTGACCACAAAGGTGGGAACTGGATGAGTTCCACACCTACTGGCACTGGCACACATGCAAATGTTTTCAGGTCTGCAATTTCACTGTCTTTATACAAGTACATACACACACTTTGTATTTGCCTAAATTGAAATATTTGAGAAAATGCCTCTCTAAAGTTTTTTCCATGTGTCTATATGCTTTCCCTTTGGTAAAGACTAAGAAGTCACGCCTGTTGTATAAAATGAAAAAGTTTTCACTAAGTAAACTGTATCTTTAAAATTGGATTAAAGATAAAATGATCAGTGGTGGAACATAGCTGCCAGATTCTTCCTGTCAGCTACAGATTATGTGGCATAGACTGATGGGCACTGGGCCCTAGGAATCTGGGTTCTGCCTGTTTCATTAAGCTGGCTGTCAGCTATTAGCATGCAGAATATTAGAAGCACCCTACCTGTCAAAGAGGAAAAAAGAACCTCCATACAGCTATATCACTGTAATCCATTCATCAGTTTATTGAACTGAAGCTCGATAGGGGGTTTCTCAAATGCATGTGATGCCCCATGCTGTTAAGAGTTTTGTATTTTGATCTCAGATTATGCTGAAAGCTTTGTGCTAGCTCCTTTTGGGTTATGTATCTGAAGTTGTTCGAAGGTAAGTTATTTAGAGTGGAGTTAGAGTGGAGTGCAATTTGCACTTGCCATGTTTCCCCAGAGACAACTATTTCATGCTTTGGGGATCTGAAGGTGGATAGAAATTTATCCTTCCGTTTTGTTGAGTGTGCCAGTAGAGGTGTCCCCTGCTCTCCTGTGGTTCTCCTGCTGTTGGCTTTCAAATCTAAGCCTTGGCCACTTTGTGTCTGGCCACAGTGCAGCGAAATCTGGCTGCAGCAAAGCAGGAATGAGGCCAAGATGGGGATTAGGAAGGTTCCACTTGATGACAGACTGTTGTACACACTTTACAGAGGTGAGATGGTTTACGATAAGAAAGGTTTACATCTGAGAATTAAATGGAATGTGCAAGGGCAAAGATATACCTGGTATCTTTCTGTAAGCTTCAGTGCCATTCAACTACCAACCCCCCCCTTTCCAGCCCCACTCCATCTCTGTCCTTTGTGAGCTGTTGGCTGAAGATCCTAGAGCTCTTGAGAAATCTTGGCAGAGGTTGAAGCTGCTTGAATGCCTGGGCAGGTTTCTCTGTGGAAATCTGGAAGGCTGGCAAGGAACAGTTTTGTGGATATTCTCTTTGTTCACTCTAATGACTGAGAAAACAGTAGCACCATAAATGAATAAAGGTCATACAAAACTATCTTTATGTGGCCTCAGAGTTCAAATTTCTCATCTTCTGCGTCCATGGTTTAAATCTGTGGTTCTCACCCTCTCTGTCTGGGTGCTTGGACAGCACTCTGTCACTTTTGAGAGACAGTAAATGTAATCATCACCCTTGAACCACAGTACATAGCTGGCAGCTCTCTCCCAGCCTTTAGTGCATTAGAAAACATGAAATTTACTCAGGAATCTTAGAATGCAAGAAGTTGGATCTTACACATTCTAACAAATAATATAGGCCTGATTTTAGTGAATGACTTTTCATGTTTTGTTCAAAAATTCTTCAATGTCCTTTCCAATATTGACTTAAAATTATTTCTATTTAAGATTACCTTACTAGCAAAAAAGCAAAAACAATAAATAAAACCAGAGAGCTTATCTTGGGGGAGGTCCTATTAGATCATGCCAGTTAAATATAGATTAGACATTTCCCTTCAGGTTCTTGAAATTGAAATGTTTACTTGTAAGCGGTGGAGCTATAAACACATGGAAAAGTTTTCGTCAGTCTAAAAGCTTGAGCCTTATTTTGTGCTATAAATTGCAGGTTTGCTGGGATACAAATCTTGGCTTTTGTGTTACTAGTCTACATTCTATACACTTTATTTACTATGTCAACAAGTTTTTCAATCTTAACTTATTTTTCTCATGTAGTTTTATTCCTGGTAGTTTCAAGATGTGTATATTTAAGGATATATAGAGTCTATATACACATGGTTCTATAGCCAGGAAGCTGGATTTGCTATGTGTTTATTAACATCAATCACTTTTCTTAGTAATGATTGAGAATTCTTTAACTTTCCTGCACAGAAAAGATAGAGCTTGAGCAAGAAACTATCTGAAAACCTGGTACATGAGTGGGTGAAACTTGAATCTCTCTCCCAAAAATGGCCTCCAAAATTTCCTTGGTATGTCTGGCTGGAACACTTTAATGAAAATAGTCAGGTTTGGCACTTGTGATATCTTACCTTTGTGGGATACCAAGGAGAGGCACCAAGACACAGTTTTCCCAAAGCAAAGATTGCATCCACAGAAAGGTTTTTTAGAAGAAAGTTTCCTTTCATCTTTATTTTGAAACTTTTTATTTTCCAGGATATGATATTTCATGACAAGTATCTGAGATGCTGTGATAATACGACAAGATGTTCTGGAAAACTAGCAAAAACAAAGGAGCAAAAATCAAAGCCCAATTGTTAAGCACATTTCCACATTTTTCTTCTACAATATAGACACTAAGTTTTATCAAAAAGGAAAAGGAACATCCATGTTGTTAAGATATAGGTTAAATAGAGAGAGTTCTCTCACAGACCAATGTATGTGTTTGGAAACTAAGCTACTAAACTTTAAAAAAACCCTATATGTTGAGCTATTTAGAGGGACAGTACTCGTTTTGCTTGTACTTGGGTGTGCATGTCAGGTAATAGGTAAGAGCAAAACTAAATGTTGGAGTTTGGACTGTCTGTGAGGTGACTGCATTGAGGACAATGAGTCAGCTGCTAGGGCCTTTTACTATCAGTCTTCTTTTCCTCCACATGCTTAAAGACGGCATCCAGAATGAGGTGTTCCAACATGTTTCCAGGGATGGAGGTGAGGCTGACTGACCTCTGGTTTCCTGAGTCCTCCTTTTTGCTCTTCGTGAAGACTGGAGTGATACTGGGCTTCCTCCAGTCCTTAGGTACATCTTCTGTTCTCCATGACCTTTCAAATATGATGGAGAGTAGCTTAAAAATAGCCAGTTCATTTAGCACTAGTGGCTACATTCCATTGGAGCCCATGAATTTGTGAGTATCAAGTTTGCCTAAATGATCTCTAACCCGATCCTCCTCAACCATGGGAGGAGGCAAACCTTTTTCTCTTTTCTTCAGTGTCTGAGATTTCTGAGGGCTGACCTTAGCAGTAAAGACTGAAGCAAAGAAAACATTTAGTAACTACATGTTCTCTGTATCCTTTGTCACCAGGGAACCCACCTCATTCAGCAATGGACCCTAGTCTTTTGTTGCTGATGTACTTGAAGAAGTACTTCTTGTTGTGCTTGACATCCTTTGCCAGATTTAGTTATAAGTGTACCTTAGCCTTCCTTGTCACATCCCTGCGTATTCTGACAATGTTCCTATATTCCTCCTAAATGATCTGCCCTATTTTCCATATTCTGTAAATTTATGTCTTCCATTTGAGTTTTGCCAGAAGTTCCTTACTCACCCATGCAGGTCTTCTGACCACTTTACTTGATTTCTTGCTCATAGGGATGCACTGATCTGGGGCTTGGAGAAAGAGATACTTGAATTTTAACGATCCTTCTTGGACCCACCCTACCTTCTGGAGCCCTAACCTGTGGGGTTTCTCCAAGTAGGTCCTTGAAGAGGACAAAGTTAGCTCTCCTGATGTCCTGAGTTGTAATCCTACTTATTGCCCTGCTTCCTCCCTGAACTCTGCCATCTTATGGTCACTGCAATCAAGGCTGTCCCCATCCTTCATGTTCCCAAGCAGTCCTTCTATGTTTGATGGTACAAGTCCAGCAGGATACCTCTCCTCACCGGATCCTCCACCACCTGAGTCAAAAAGTTACCATCAGTGCTCTGCAGAAATCTTCTGGACTTCATGTGCTGAGCTCTGTTTCTGCTTTCCATCATGTGTTTGAAGTTCCCCGTGAGAACCAGGGTCTGTGATTGGGAGATATCCACATTGTTTCTAGATTCAGAAATGGCATGTAGGTTCAGCTAGACAGGGAAATTTTTAGATTTCCCCATATTTAATAGAAGTATTTATGTGTAATTTTATGTACCTGGGCCTTCATCAGCATTTTTACCTGTGTACATGCCTCTCCTAAAGATTTCTGTGTTTCAAAGGAAAAAAGAGTAAATCACTGCAAGGGTGTCTCTGTGACAATTTTGCACTAAGTCCACAAATTGAAAATATGTTTAAGAAGAAAAGTAACCTGAACATGAGTTTCTCTGCAGAAGGATTTTTTATTACTCCTAATGTCCAAAGGCAGTACTTCATATTATGAACTAATGGCCTGTGAAATGTCATTTAAAAGTAAAAGATGTGTTTGAGTCAGAGGAATAACAACATCTTTGACTGTCCTATGTTTTTTCCCAATGTTTTGAAAGTAATTCTTTTTTTTTTTTTTTTTTTTTTAGAAAAATACTTGATCTCAGGCTAAAAAAGAACAGACTTAATTACAGACTATAGCTTTTTTGTCTCAATTTGCACAATTTTGACAACAGTGCTTTAGATGCAGGGACACTAGCACAGCTTAATTGAAATTCTGATGATGTTTTTTGCACTAATTGATACCCATGTTGGCAGACTGAGCTCAGCGACCCAGGAATGAATGGACAGGAAGAATGAGACTATCAGCTTAGCCTTGCAGGTGGTCTTTCCTGATCAAGATTAAAGAACATTGGCAGGGCACTGCAGGAGAGCTAGCACTGCTGATACCCTATGCTATTCTCATTTTGTATTTAAGCACAGGATTTCAGTGTTCAGGCTGAGATTTTCAGTCTGACTCCATTTGCTGTAGTAATAATAATAATATTGAAAAAAGACTGAGAAATTACTTGATCACACTGTGTAAGGAGGTTGGCAAGGAGAAAATGCCAGGTACAAAAGAGGCTTTTAATCTTGTAGAAAAAAGGAGAGGTGAGAACTAATGATTTAGCTTGGATTTAGCATGAATTCAGATTAGTATGAGATACAGATTAATAATGGGGTAAAAGTAGGGTGTTAATAAGCTCTGGAACAAACTTCCAAGGATATGTTAGATTCCACGTCCTTCAAAGTCCTCAGATAGCTGTCTAGCACAGGGTCTTGGGCTCAGCGCAAATAAAACTGCCAGGATATAACACTGTCTATAATATACACGAGATCAGACTAGTCAGTTCTGTCCCTTAAAGGCTACTAATCCTGTTAATTCTTACTTCTTACACAGAGTTTTCATCAAAGAATTTAAGAAAGCAGATCAGTAGTAGTATTGCCATTGTACAGATATGGGGACTGTATCTCAGGGATGTTAAATCACTTGTCAGAAGACATTTAAGAAGCCAATGGCAGAAAGAGTAATACACAGCCTGTTTGTCAAATTCTGCCTTATCAACTAGACACAGTGATCTTTGGGAAAAAAACCTCACAGATACAGGTAATTTCATTTTATATTTAAAAACAATTGAGGGGAATGATATTTGGCAATTGAAACCAAAAAATGACAGAACATTTTATTAGATTAGCATAATGATCTCTTCTCTCAGTGCCTCTAGGATGCACACAGGACTCTCTTAAGAGTAAGTTAGTAGGTGAAGAAGTATAGCCTAAACCTTATTTCGGTTACTTCAGAAGCCTCCTTAAGGAAAGCTGTTTTTGAAGGCATTCTTATCCCATTTGGCAAATGTTTGCAGGAGGAACTTCTATTTATTTTTTAAATTAAAGAGTATAACAATAAGTGGCCTGGGTTTAGGGCACTGAAAGAAGCAGTTTTTCTTGATAGGGAGAGTCTTTGTTGGAACTGTGGGGCTGAAAAAGCTGACAGGGCACTTAATCTGGGTTCGTGATAATTGAAAATGAGATGGCCTATTGGCCTGAGATATGCGTTTGGTTTTTAGGGAGCTGCACTAAATCAAATTTTAAGGTGGAACTTATAAATGACTTTAGTACATCTGTGCCAGACTACTTATTGCTTTTCATTTCATAAGGTTAACCAAGTACCAGTGTAAACTTTGTCCCAAAACCTGGTGAATTTCTATTGCAAGAATGACAGTAAACAGAAGGGGACAAGCTAATAAAAAATACATAAGCATTTTGAAATGTTACAATATTGTTTATATTAAATTCAATATCTCTATTGCACAGCCTAGACAGCTGCCAAGATTTTGTGTGTGACAGGCTGTGCCAACATTTAAATTCAGATGCTCCAAATCTTGGGAGGAGAAATAAAAAAAGGCATTTTAAATGAATTGATAGTACAATCCTTCCTCCATAACATAGCAGAATATTTCCTGGTTTCTAAATGTGATCAGCTAGCAGTTCTGAATACCCTATCACATTCATCACTGATGTTTATTAATATTATATTTCTAGGGCAATAAATCCAGGTTACTGTTAAAATGATATTGTTCACACGAAGTAAGGTTCATTGACCTAGAATTAGGTTTAAGAATAAGCTCTTTCCCTAGGCTGAGTGTCTTGCACATATGTAGGCTGATGTACATTTTCACAAAGGTGCACTGGTATAAATTTGAATTTAAATCTCTCTACTGTACCTGCTGATCATAGATAGCTGCATTCTTTTAAAAACAATTAAATCCCATTGTTATCAATTGTCAGCAGCTTGAAGAGCTCAGAGGAAGACATGGCACTTTCAAAGCTGAGCAGATACTACTTATCCTTAGTTTGCTTTTTCTGGTTGGCCGGGAATGGTCACAGCACAGGGTTTGCTTTGTTCTTGGCTCTGCACGAATCAGCAGAAGGGTGAGTTTAAGATAGCATTAGAAGTCACTGGCAGAGGAAACCAGGAGCTGGAATCCTCCCCATAGGGTCTACAGGAGGCAGAATGAAATTAGAGCTTTTAGTTCTACTACAGCTTTGTTTGAAGAATCAGATCATTCATCTGAAGGGCTGGTCAGTTGGACATTTGCCCATAATATAAAACAGAGGATGAGAGGAAGAAGGAAGTTTTAGAGGAATATAGTCAGGATTTGGGAAGTTTCTTGTGTGTCGTGTCCTGTAGTTTGTATGCTACAGATAAGCTTATCAGGTAGCACAATAGCAATATGATTTTTTTTTTTTTTTTTGAAGTGTGTAGGTTCTGTTTTTGTTTAAATTTAGAAGGTGTAAGAACATGCAAATGCAGCAGCACAATCATACCATCATTTTGATTCACAAGTCAATGGCCCTCAGAGAACCATAGAGCAGGTCATACATCAATAGGATGGTGAACAGGAATGTAAAGCATGCTGGTGGGATATTACACACGCTGAACCTGATTCTCCTCTCATGTACTCTGCTAAATCATGGCAGTAACAGTGCTGAAATCAACACTGTTGTGCTGGTGCATGTGAAGGAACAGTTAGGCTTTCCATGTGTCAAAATCTTTGATCATCTCTGTCTGGGAAGGAGAGCCATCTTAAATGCTCTGGAAACTACATTCACCTAAAATGCTTGGCTGCACCAGCACTTAAAAAAAATGATGTATTCTTGTGTTCTTTGAAGCACTTAGTCAGCTAAATAATTTGAAATATATTATTACAAAGGCAGTCACTGACACTGCCAGAGCCAATGTTCCTTTAGAATGTCCATTATGAACCTTGTTTTGAGTATTTTACATAGTAATTCAACCATTTTAATTTGCTTTGGACCAAGACACAGCAGTTTGCAGTCTTTGTAAATTCCCACTGAAAAGGCATGAAAGTCTGTTTAGCTTTGTTTGTTTCTTTTTTCTTTCTCTCTTAAATTTAAAAAAAGGAGACAAATTTTTTTCTCATCTAGTTGAAATTTTTTTCTCCTCCTATTTTGAATGTTAGACAGAGGTTAAAATTATTAACACTATAATTCTACAAATAATTAAAAAAATTGATCTGTCATATCTTAATCTACTATTTCCCGTGTCTAGAAAACTACAACAATATTTTATCTACAAGTCACCCCCAATATTCTATTCTCAGTTTTGACTTTCCAGTCAAACAGCTAAAACTTGATTTGTACCTTAAGTCAGCATATGCAAACCTTCATATCCTTCTGAAGACATAGTGGAATTCAACCACTCCCTTTTTACAGATTTTACAGAAATTGAGAGTGTATAGTTTTATAAATATGGTGACACCTGGACAGGACAAGCTTGTTCCACAGATGAGAAAACAAAGGCCCAAAAGATTATTATGAGAACAAAGGAAGGCCCATTGTCTGTGTGAAGGATGGAGGACTTTTCCATATATCAGTTTTTCAAGTGGGCGTTTCTTGAGAAAGTTACAGTTTTTTAAGTGGCACAATTCATTCCACGAAGTACACAGAGGCATCAAGAGAAGACCTATTTATGATATCAATGAAGAATGTTGAAGTTTCTTCTCACATTTTAAGTGGAATAAAAAGATTTGTGTACATCTTATAGTAAGTTAGGCATTTCCTCAGATTTACATTATGATCATTTTTAAACCCAGAAAAAAGTCTACAGAAAGCTCCTGATTATGAAAGAGACTGAAAACCCTTACATTTTTTCTGTGTGCATTTTCTTTTTTGAATCGTACTTGTGATATATTTGCAATGTTTATTGCCTACACATTAAAAATGGTGCTGGTGTTGCAACTCACCTTCCTGGTTCACCAGCAAATTTTCTCTCAGACTTGTGTGTGGTAACACCTACAGTTCACTCACAAGAATTGCTGCCCAGCTGCTGGTGGGCACCTGAGGACATCCACATATTCCTGGCTGGAGTTATTGCATAGTAATGCTTTGGTTAAGGCTTCTCTTCAACAGCTGTAGCCTTGTCTAGGGTCATAGTGATACCACCTGCCCAGGCCCCCAGGTACTAGAGGGAGGGCCAAAGCTGAACAGCTGTTAGAGGTATCCCCTTGCCTTGGAAGCTGTCCCTTAACTGTGACATGGTCTTTGGTAGTTTTCTCGGTATGCATATTATGATTGTTTGATATTTTGTATTAAATATACTTCATAATATGAAAAATGTTTCTGCCTGCAAAAGTTTTGCTAGATTTTAAGTACACGGGTTGAAGTTTTCCCTAATGGGTATTTGCTTCAGCAGATTTCTTTCCTTTTATTCTGTCTTTCTCTTGAAGTTCCTTTCAGAAATGTTCTGGTTATTTTCAGTAAGCAGGTTTGAAAAGCAGCAGAAATACCCTTTTAACCCTACACAGGAAAACAAAGGAAATTTCTGGTACATTTCTCTTTGAAGAGCTCAAGCGTCTCTCTGCTTTGGAGCAAGGCATTTAGTAGAAAGGAGCTTTCTGTGCTCTGTTTTGCTGCTGTGCTTCTTGCCAACCTTGTGTTTGGCCTATTCTTGTGCCTTTGGAAAACTGCAGTTTACACATTCACACGTAGCTGGTGGAGAAAACTTGGATTTCGTCAGCACTGTGGCTAATGAGGAGCCTGAAGCTCCTTTTGAAGGGTTTACTACTGGTTACAGCTTTTACTCCTATTACGCAGTGGTTTGGGTTAGGAGAAGGGATGGAGCACCTTTCCTACAAAGACAGCCTGAGAGGGTTGAGGGTTTTTATCCTGGTGAAGAGAAGGCTCCAGAGAGACTTTTTTGTGGCCTTTTGCTACATAGAGGGGATTCATAAAAAAGAGGGCAAGTGACTTTTACATGGGCAGATATTGATAGGACAAGAGGGAATGGTTTTAAGTTGAAAGAGGAGATACTTAGATCAAATGTTAGGAAGAAATTCTTTAATATGAGGGTGGTGAGGCACCTTTAGAATTGCTTGTTTGACTAATAGTTCTGAGGACAATGCTTTTGATGTATTTTTAAAAAAATTATCTTTGCTTTGGAGCTCTGCATATGAGCATCAGTATTTAGTTAGTTGTCTTCTCTGGCTCATTTTTAGATCACTTTATAAGACGAAAAAAAAAATATTACTTTTTACCATGTAAGGATTGGGGCACCTTCATTGTAATTGCTAATACACTGTTGTACCCTGTGATTGTTAATAAAATTTGGCTTAATATTTACAGGAAGACCTTTACTGAATTAAGCCTTTGGACCGAATCCTTATCTTAGAAACTATCTTTCCAACAAAATCCACACAACTGTCTTTTTTTTTCCCCCCCTAAACAGTTTCAAATTTATCCTGAAGCGATTTCAGAAGTTGCAGTTTGTCTTGTTCGGAAACTAAAATATTTAGAAAAGATCATTTGATTCAGTTATGGATATTTCATCTATGTGAGATACTGAGGTTCATTCAGCAGCTAAAGAGCATGGACATAAGTTCTTCTAGCATTCTTTCTACTTTAGTTTCTCTGAATTGTTTGATTAGCTGTTAAAAGACGTATTAAATATTAAATGTTGATAACCAAACTTTTGCTACTTGAGAGGTGTAAACTTAGTGTACTCTGCCTCAGGGTGATTAGGTACAGATTGAATTAAGTCAGAAATAAGCACAGTTAGTTATGTATGAGTATTTTGCTTGTGGGTTCTGTGACTGTGTTCAGTATTATTTTTTAATATATATATATATATATATATATACATGCACACACATATATATATATATACATTAAAGGACTTTCCCATAGAATAGTCATTTACCTTTTACTAGCTAATACTATGCATCTAAAGTATTTCTTTGATCATGACCTTTAAAATAATTTTTTTCAATTTGCTGTTTAGTAGCTGACTTTAACATATTTCAAATACAGCTATTTAATATAGCCCATTACAATTTTCCAACCTCATCATAATCTATTTTTCTAACAGGGTCACCTTTAATATATGATGAGATGAATGTATCTTATTAACATCTATTCTTTTTATAAGGATGTCTGATTGAAGGCTGCAAATTTTTTTTTTATCCATAAGATTTTAAAAAAGAATCACACACAACTTTGAAAAATTCAAAAATGGGTTATTCTTAGATAAAAGTATATTCTCTTCTGTCAGTCGTCTTCTGTCTTGAATAACATTTTGTAATCTTCTACTGACAACTGACTCTAAAAGATGTCTAATCTGTCCTTAGACATGGCATATAGCTGCAGTTTGGTATAATATCTGTTTCTGCTGCAAAAGGCATTTATAATACTTTCTACATAATTTAAATGTACTGTGTGGTTTCCTCATTTGGGGGGAGAAAAAAAGAAGGCAATTCAGAGCTCCACTGCTGGGGGCTGTCTGTTAATCTTCTTCCATTGTTTTGTTTACATAGATTTGTGAAATCCCAATAGAATTATATTTGTTTGTGTGTAGTGCTGCTACTTTGATATGAAGAGGAAGTAGTGGCTCTGCCCCTCACGCACAAATTCGTCAAAATGTTTATTCAATTTCAGGCTCATTTGTTTAATCTTCTAGACAACAATAGGAATACAGAAAGCTGATCAACAGGACTTTTGTTTAGACCAAACTCTAAAAGTATAGATTTTATTTTTTTTCTATCTGGAAGAAGGTTTATTTCTGGTCTGCTCTGACAGAAGGGTGATAGGTTTCTATCTCTTAGTCTAATTAATACCTTTAATCTTTTTTAATGGTTAAACAGTCTCCCTTTAGTTTCAAGGCAGAGGAGAGATAAAGGCACATAAGGCTGAAGGTTAATCCCTGTATTTTATTTCTTAATTTCTACTGTAGGGATTCCCTTTCCATCATTTCTGTTTACTTTTAAGCACTCTTCAGTTGCTGCAAGAAAGAGACAACAAAAAGTTTGATTAGGGCTATCACTCAAGATTAGGCAGACATTGAACTTTCTGGAATTTAAAAAGAAATAATTGTTAGCTAAAGAAATAGCTAATCTGGTTCTACATCCACTATTTTATTGTAATGTCTGAGAAGGGAATAAAAAATAATACTTTCATGTGGACTATTTTGCTCAGCTACTGCTCTCTGCCTTGCATTGTTCCAGAATAAACTGTATAGGAAACGTAATAGCACAAATAATTATGGGTAAAAAGTATTAGTTTAGGAAAATTCTATATGGATTTTCATTGGTTTCTACCAGTCTCAGGTCACTTCTTCATGGAAAAAATCTAATGCCTATGTTATGTTAACTTAAGTATGAAATTAAAAGGCACAGAACTTTAATGGCATTTTATTTAATGTGCTCTCACCTTATAGGTATGAGGTGAGATTTTCATTTGAGTAAGTTCTGAGGTGGTTTAAAGGACATTCTGAGAAACAAAAAAAATCTCATGTAGGTAGAATTGGGGTAATTAGTGGTATAAAAATTACCTTTTCTTTACTTTTCCATTTAGATTTTTAAAGTGTTTAAGTGAACAGTAGATGTGGGAGTATTCTGCAAATAAGATTAGAAGCTCTGATGTAACCCTTCCAAAGAGATTATAAGATTTAGGATTTGGGCTCAGACATGTACATGTCCTCAAAAGAGACTTTGAAAAAAATTGGATTTGTTGTTTCTATTTTCCTTTGTATACAAAGAAATACTGTCTTCTTCATTAAGTGATGCTTGCCTTCTAGAGAAGCTTGAATAAATACCTTTCTGTTTGTCATTGAACTCATAATGTCTGTACTCTGAAGAGGAATTCTTTAAGTAAAAACAAAAATCCAAAGACCACTAGCTCGAAATATTAAAGTTAAACAAGAGCAGATAGTGCCTGTAGTTTGTTTTTGCATGTGTGTTTTGTTTGTTTGGTTTTACTTTGGAAAGTTCCAACAATTTTATTAAGAGTCATGCTTCTTTCTATACAACATACCTATTTGGTGCCAGCTGACAACGAGAACTGTCAATAAGTGCCAGTATTGCCACAATCTCTGCAATATGAGTTTTCTGCGCTACAGGTGCAGCCCAGCTCAGCCACAGTCCTGCCTGTGGCGCCCAGGTACTTCCCATATGCCCAACAGCCACAGGCTGGCAGCAGGAGAGCTTCCTCTGGTTCACCTCCCCCCAGGAAAGAGCCATTTCCATGGTGCAGTGATCTGGTGAACATGATGTTGTTCCCGTCCAGGTGGCAACCCTGCAGAATTGTCTGCAGATTAGAGGAGGTGTCTGGGAAAGAGGGAATTTTTTGTTCTCCTGGTGAATTGCTGCATGTTGCATAGATGAAGTCAAACATATATAATATTGCTGTAGACGGTACATAGGTAAAACAACATTTGAAAAGAAAGGTGGTGTCCTTCGGTTGACATTTCGGAAAAAATATGTGTGTTTTGAGGTACATATGTTACATTTATAAAATACCTCTGATTTGTTTATATTATGGAGATTAACAAACTAAATACAGGATTTAAAGGTCAGGATTTTAGCTAAATGTCCCATAATGTATGAGGTACTTTTACAAGAGGTTTATAAAGTTACTGTACTTTGGACCCTTCAGCTGCTTGAAATTTAGGTACATGCATAATTGTTTTCCTGAAAAGGATGCAAATTGTTCAAATCTGGCACAAATAAACCCTCAATTGTCAATTATTCTTGTTCATATGATTCACCACGAATTAAAAAATAGAAAGAATTATAATTAGTGGTGCCAAAAACTTTGGACTTTTTTTGTTGTTGTTGTTGTTTGTTTGTTTGTTTGAGGTTTTTTTCTGTTGACAGGATTATCTGCTAGATGAAGGAAAATAGTAGACTGATTGAAAGTGTTCAGGTTTTTTCCTCTGTTTCATACTATTGATTTTTGGCTGTGCTCTAAATTATTTAATCTGAATAGCAATTAAGCCAATGGATAGTATTTTAAAACAGATGTAGTACAATGGGTTTTCATTTTTCTTCTCTCCAATTTTTTATAGAAGAAAGCATTTTCCAGAAAAGAGGAACATGTCCAAACAGCCCAAAGGTCTTCAGTGTTAAGGGACACTGTGTGATTCTGGGATACCTCAGATTTGTAGACTGAGGAATTCCTGAATTCCTAATTTAAAACAAATCCAGTAGTAGCTGTACTAATGTCACAGACACTGAGTGCTCTGGGGCTACTGAGTCTGAGAGGAACCTCGTCTTAAAGGGACTTTGGGGGCCAGGTTTTCTCAACAGACACCTCCTTGGGCCATGGAAATCAGGAGGATGAAGTTTGTGTCTGTGTTAGGTCTCAGGTAGCTTTGATACTGCCAGTTGAACTGTGAACCTTTTCAAGGTCTGAAATGCCATTAAAATGAAATGGGTTTGGGGATTTTTCTAATGTGCTCTTCTTTGTAAAATTCCATAACACAGTTTGTGAGGAAAAGGTCAAAAAAGCCTGATTCAAGAATCTTGTTAATTTGTAAAACATTATTGTATTTGCCCCTGAGCTTGATCCAATTCCATTTGCTGTCATGTTTCATACCTCATCAGTATATTCTCTATAGTGGGGAATGTTCAAATAAGGCACCTACTACAAGAAACACCCAATTTATTATTGGGGTAGCTAAGTACTATAATAACACAAATAATTAGCACTAAGTGTCCTTTAAGGAGGAGTTTGAAAGGGAAGAACATATTGCCCTTGTAGACTAGTTCATTAGCTATGAATATATACTTAAAAGTCCATTTTAATTTAATGCTTCATAAATAGGAGTGTCTTGTCATAGAGGAAAGAGGCAATGACTCTTTTCTTATTCTGGCCTCACCTCCTTATCAGGAAGATACTGGCAAATGCAGAGAGCAGAAGTAGAGTCATGCTATGTTTTCTAACCCAACCAATTCCTCAGAATTGCCTTTCCATATATGTTTCCTAAGAACGCTTTTTTCATATTTCAGATACTTACTTGCTCTTTGCCTCTCTAGACAGAAACATGCTTAGGAACCCTTGATTTCTGCAACTGATCCTTTGAATGAAACATTTCTCATTTTTACCTCCACAATCTTAATAGAAATAAATTAAAAATTGAAAAGGGAATGGAAGAACAGTCTCTGTTATGGTGATAGGCTAGAAAACTTAAAAATGTATAATTTAACTGCAAGATGATATTGGCCCACAGTATTCAGAGGGGCAACCCTTCACAAGAAATTATTTAGTGCATTAGAATTAAGTGTAATGGCCTAAAATATAGTCTGAATATACGTAAAGCTTCCTGACTGGTAAATCTATTAGTCTTTGGAATAGTCACAGGAGAAGTTATAGAAGCCAATGACTTGATAATTAAATTTAACACTGAAAAATTTGTTACAGGAAATGGTTCTTCCTTGGTTTGGAAATAAAACTAGGTTACCTAATAAGACTTCTAAATCTGTAGGATATCCATTCACAAGATAATTTTCTTTAACAATAAACGAAATATTGTTTCTCTATGGAGCTTTAGAACAATTGCTGGCTGTATTTTGGTGATACCCCTGAGATCAAAGGCATCTCATACGATGCCACAACATTAACATTAGTATTTGTTAGTCTTTGTAAGTTAGCTGTCATTTGTACAAAAAGACTGAAAAAATATCACCTACCATCACTTTGTTAGGGCAGCGAATTCACATGCAATTCTGATCTTATTTTTTTATCTAAAATTCAAGTGTGTTAATTAGATATGAGGAAAAAGAAAGGACAAGTATAGACATTTTTTGATTGAAAAAAACATGAAGCACCTTGATGACAGGAAGGCAGTTAGAGCAAAATTTCCATTCATAAACATGCATCCACTATTTTCCTATCTTCTTTATCTACAGGGTATTTTAAAAATGAGTTAGATACTGTAGCAATTAAACCATAATGCAGTATTTTCTGAACTACTCATCGAGTAATCCCAGTCTTAAACAGATAATTGTCAATAACACAACAAACATTTATAGCCTGGGTATGCCCCTTATGAGAAGTGCTTTCCTGTTGCTATGTTGGCTTTCTAGGGAAAGTGCACTTTGCCCAAATCCTATTGTATAAATTGTCCTTTAGTACAGATGTCTTATGTATAAAAATAAATACCCAAATTTTATCCAGAAGGCCCTTTTGATTTTAAAGAAGTACCATTTATATATTTTACTCATATAAACTAATTTCTGTTTTCCTCACAGGTCAGATTCTACTTGAAAGCTAGGAACATTGTCACCCTGCTTCATTTTTTGAAAGTATTTATCCTGAAAAATAACATTCTGTAAGATACCTCTGAGTGACACTGTTGTGCTCTCTCTGAGTCAAATTCTCTCAGATAAATCTGGTTGTCAGTTTTGTTATTGTGAAAGACTCAAGTTTTTGACTGCATCTACTTGTTTGCTGTAGAATGTGAATAACAATGCACAGGTATGAAGTTTTATTAAAGGAAAAATTTAAAGTAGACACAGTTTGATAAATGTGGATATCTACATGTTTTTTTTAGGAATATAACCTCAGGGATCTTCTGACTTTTCTTTCACTTTATAACACCAATAATATTTTAGAAAATAAAAGACCCCTTTTTGAAGTCACCAGGCCACATCACTGTTTCTCACCATTGTTTCATCTCATATTCCTTTCTGAAGAAAACTTCTTTCATTGTAGTATCCATTGGTGTATAATAAAGAAGGTCACAGGGCCAGCTGTAGTTGTGAATCATAACAGAATCAGAAGCTGCTATGTTTGGTCAATACCAGAAGTTTTGTCATCCATTTGTTCTTCCACCTCCCATCCAAAACATTTCTCCAATATACATGCTATTCAAAATGTCTTACACTAAGAGGGATGTGTTCTTGAAAAGCTAGTGCCTTATGTCTTCAGAGGGTCTGCATAATCTCTTAAAATGACAAATTTGTTTTTATCCAGCATTCTGAACACAAAAGAATCCCCCAGTATATAAATTCTGAATGAAAGTAGATTTCTTACAGTTATGAATGACTTGTTAACAATATTAAATAGAATTTCTGTCTCTAAAATCTTTCTTACTTTGTTCTACATATTGTATGCAGAAGAATGCCACTGCCGTAAAGGCCAAAGTGCTGGAGGTTTGATTTTTTATGAAGGTCAGGAAATACTTTGTTCTAGTTCACAGAAATTGTCTGTATGAGCATTTGAGAACCAAAAAAAAAAACGTGCCAGGAAAATAGGCAGAATTGTCTCCTTTTACATGATCAGCCCACTCGTTGCATGGTGTAGATGACATGGACAGAGAGGTTCAACCCAGGAGAGAGGTGTGATATTTCTAAGTGGCTGCCAGAACACCTCTGTGAAGGAAATGACATAATCCGTATGAGAGACACTAAAGCATGGCCCTGTACAGTAAAACACACACTGAAAGATAAAAAAATGACCATTATCATTGTCTAATTCACACAACAAAGCTTATGCAAAGGCATTTGTGTGTCAGTGATGAGACTACCTTTGCAAAGTCTATATGTTTACTAAATTATTTCTTTTACTACTTCTTTATTAAACCATAGTGTTGAACTGCATTATATTTGCTATAAAACTTGTTCAGTAACTTATTTTCAAATATAAGAAATGCATCTCTGTTTCATACTTTAAAAGGATTAAGCCTGTTACTACAACTATAGTTGGTAAGGAATGCTGTCTAAAAGTCCTAATTTAAAATGGAACTAAATATCCCGCAAATTCAGAAGTTTTGTACCTTTAAAAAAATACAAGTGTTTCTTTAAAATTGATAAGCTCCTTCACCTAAAGCTCTTGTGCATATACAAAACTGGAGACAGATGAAGGCTCTGGCTTTATTTACATGTCACCTTAGTGGAAAGACAAACTCTATATCACCGTCAATCCAGTCACAAAGTGTTCTCATTAGCTTTACCAGGGAGACAGTCCTCTTCTCATGTTGGAGGGAAATCACATCAGAAGAAACTGGCCTCTCTCTCATAGTGGAGAGGATCAGAGGCGGAGGCTTTCCCTAACAGCTGACAGCTCTACAGCTGTGGCTGTGCCTGTCAAACATCTGTCTGGAACAGCCTCTTATGGCTGGGGCAACTTGTCAGCTTCATAAGGTGATGAGTCTCCTGAGATGCCCCCAAATGAAAGAACACACTGTGATATGTTCTCCCTCTCAGCACCACACATGCAGCCCCAGCAGCACTAGAGCAGATGCCTGATGCTCTGGCTACCGGAGCTCATCACTGTAGAAATACATTTACCACAGGTAAGGATTTGGCCTTTTCCCTGATACATTCTCAGTGAAGTAGCCATGATGAATACGAGTCTCTATGATTTCTTTGTCAAAAACTCAATGAGTAAGGCGGTGAATGCTTGAGTTTCATGTGTAGGGTAGAAACTGCAAGCTTAAACGATGGTGGAGGGAACTGGGGAAGGGCAAATTCCAGCTACCTCTACTGAGTCCACATGCGCATGCAGCAGAAACACATTTCTGTGTCCTCTTCTTGGATCAAGACAGAAGGTGACCTCCATGTTTTTAAGCCATGCTCTTGTGAAAAACGAAAATTAAAAAATAACCTCAAAACACAACACACCAATAACAATGTACTTCCATGAAAACTTCAAGATTTTCAAGTTGTACTGTATTTTCTGATTGACTCAGAATCATTGGAGATGTAGTTCTTTTATCCGCAATACATCTGAACAGGTTATCAATATGTTTTCACTTCTAGGTAATAATTTCCTGTTCTAAACCAAGCCATTTTTTAAAAGTTGAGCATTCTTCAGGAATGACTTTGCAAAAATGAAGCACTTCAAGAGCTCACGATTTCCCATTTTCTCCAGGACTGTTGATAAAGGTTTCTTTCCCTGTGAGAAAGTATTTCTCTCTGAAAAACTTCAACCTTGTTTTTAATTCCCAGCACTGTTATTGAATTGCCATATGGCCTTGGGCAAGTTCCTGAACATTTTCTGTATCTTGGTTTATCTATTTAGCAGAATGCTTACACAGCACAGTGCACACATTCTAACACTTCAGGAAACAGGCAACCCAGCCAGTGCCATACCTCTGTTCAAGTAAGTCCTTTTAGGGAGCAGCAGAACTGCTGATTATCATCCTTTTGCTTGAAGAGAAAGAGAGTGAGATGTGCTTTCTATTTTTCCTCAGTAAGTACAATGCACTCTTCAGGACTGTATTTTGGAAAAAAAAGGGAGAGAAACAGAGGAAAATTGAGAAATGGGCCCCCTCTAATTGGATACTTCATTTCCTGACACCTTAAGTGGATGTTGCCTTTTCTTGGCACAAGAGTCCCACCTTTGGGCAGATGACCACCTTCTGGAGCTGTCATCTAATGGCTATAACTACATTTAGAAAACATTATTGAATATAGATCAGGGGATTCTTGGTGAACTGAGAAAGGAGGTTGGAATAGGAGGCCTCAAAACTAGGCAGGAAGTCGGAAGACAGTTTTCAGAAAATGCAGCTTTGGAGGGAATTCTGATCAGAGAGAGAGAGGAAGCAATGTCTCCTACTCCTTGAGGCAGCAGCAACAGGAAGCAGAAGTAAAGGAAAACACAACCACATGTATTATTGTGTAAGTCATGTGTTTGAGACCTGGGGAGAATAGAAGGAGGAAAGTGATAAATTTTGAAAAAATTCCTGCATTGGACCCCACACTACCCTGAATTACAGGGTGCTTGTAACAGCTGGCTGTTTGTGACAGCACTGGCTACCTGACTGTCAGCTGTGCTGTGGTCCAAGTCTTCATCAACTCACAGAGCAGTGCGTAATCAGTTTTGACTTGCAAGAAGTAAAAGAAGAAATCTCAATGAGATCTGCTGATCAAACAAGACACATAATTAACTTCCACCTCGCTCTTTCACTCTGAACATCCCTACCATCCCTTCTCTTCCTGTTAGGCTAAACTGTAATATTTGCCACTGTCCAAGTCTTGAGGTGGTACAGTGCAGTATTTAGATCGTACTTGGGAAAATATTGGACCATATGTTATTTCTACACTCTCTTTCAAGTGTTCTTTGGATGGATGGTACAGGGAAAATAACATTATTTTGGTTAAGTCCCAGATGAATAAACATTAGACAGTATTTTTGTCAGTCTTCCTAAAGTCTATAAGGGAATACACAACATTGTACATTTTTTACTATTCCTTCTCTGTTTATAGGATAGGTTGACACATTATTCTTTTTTAAATGGCCTGGAGTGCCAGTTCCTAATATTAAAATGAACTCCTGTAGGTGGTGGTGACTCATATGCATATCAAGAAACAAGTGCTAAGTGGGACAGGCCCACAGTGAGCGCTGCTGCCTCACTAGGAGGGCTGGGAAGGGGAGACTCAGAGGAAGAGCTTAGGGGTGATTTCTAACACAGAAGAATGTGTAACCAAAGTTCATCTTTTATTTCAAAATATAAATTCAATATGAAGACACAGTAGCATCTGCTGTACTGTCTGGCTCTACGTGTTGAGGAGCCTTTGATGAAAACAACATGTGCTCTTTGTTGAAACTATAAACAAAAATCTGCCAACTTCTTTTAGACAGGAATGCTATACTGATTATGAATTAATTAAAAAAATTTTACTCTGATGTGCTATGGGAAAATGAGTTCCTTTTGTGGCCACAGACTAGTTTCCTTGTTTTAAATAATTAAGTATATATCTTGCTTAGTTAAAAGTTTTTAATATTATTTAAAGACAAAGTTATTCAAGGCTGAAAAGAAAATGATTCCTTTAATTTTCAATAAATTTGGAATTTGGAATTGCGTTAGTGAGAAATGAGTTTGAAAAATAGAACCCACTTTGATGTAAGAATACAGGTGTGGATAAAACCTCTGGATGGTTACCATGCACTTTTGCTTCCTTTCTCTTGGTAACCCTATGATAAGAATAAAGCCAGTTTTAAAAATACAAGTGTGACACACTGTTTTGATATACAAAGTAACCGTGTCTAATGATAGGAAGTAATGACTTTATTTTTAAACTGTAACTTGACATATTTCTCTTTATATACTATTCATTTTAGCACTAGCTGTTTCCAGAATGTATTAAACATTTAGTATGACAATACCCACAAGATACTTATACGTAAAAGATTTAGATCCAGTAATCCAAGTGCACATAAAGCTGTTATTCAGAGTTGCAGCTTTCTAATTTATATACATACATGCACACCTATACCTACAAACAGGCAACTGTTTTTTATATGGAGAGATAGCTCTCAAATGGGCAAACCAGTAAAACATTCCATATCACTGTTGCAAAAAAAGGAATTTAAGAAGGAAATTAATTAACTGTTCTAAGGAATAAAAGTTCTCTACCACTAAAAGCCATATTTTTGTTAGACCTGAACTGAATCTTCTGAAATGAAGTAGTTGGTCTTTGAGAAATTAATCTAAGCAGTGGGATAAAAATTTCAGGTATATACACCTTTCTTTATTTCTCCAGCCTTTACAGTATCACCAAAGATGAAGAGGAATAAAACAGGAAAACCTCACAAAGATTGCCCATAAAAAAACTTGCGAGACTATAGCTGTCTCAATCTTCCTTATTTTAAGAAGTCTTTGCCAATTATTTTAGAAGCATTTTGCCAAGGGGACTACTGCCATAGATCTTCTAACAGGAACCACGCCTTTGGAGATACAGATTTATATTCAAAATGTCAAGAACCTTCAAAATGTGTCAAATTGCCTGCATGGTCCAACCTCTTTGATACGCTTTTTGTTGAGCTTTGTGGCCCCAGGACTTCTGCCCCAGCATCTCAGGAGAAGGAAGCTTCACCTGCCAGCTTGTGGGGAGAAGAGACAAGGGACAACATGTGTCTGCAGCCCCATGTCTTCTTGCTATTTTGGGTTAGGAAAGGGTTTGTGAAACCGTGGGTAGAGACACCGCTGTGCTCTATGAAAGCTCCTCACGCTCACTACTGTTGTATTTAAACTGCAAGACCTCAGAGTACTTTCCAGTTTGTGAGTCCATATACGTGTTAGAGCAAGATACAGGAATGACCAAGTCCTCTTGCTGTCTTTCCTTAGATCCTGGTTTCCGTGGGAAGAAACACAGACACAAGGACCAGAAAGAAGCCACGTCATATTTCTGAGTATGGTACTCAACACAAATTGGGACTAGCCAATGGACCATATCTGGGAGCTGTGGAGAGAAATATGCCTACCTTAGGAAGATGTATCCAAAACTACAGCTGGAATATCTGTGAGCATCAATCTGTTATTATGAGCCAGGGCTTATGCAACAGTTTCTAGCTTTCTTATCCTGATAATTGATCTGTGTTATCAATGTTTGCTTGAAACTTTGGTTTAATACTGTTTCATTTGTATTATTTGAAAGGGCAAAAGTAGGTTATAGAAAGGAAAAGTAATTTTTTAAAATGCAATTTAAAGGAGGGGTGGGTGAGAGATATGAAAGTTGAGAATCATTGTCACGATCTATGCCCAGTTACAACTCAGCCCCATGCAGCTCACAAAAGTGAGGAAACTTGTGGGCTTATATAAAGACAGTTTAACAGGTAAAGCAAAAGTTGCACACTCAAGGGAATCATTCACCACTTCCCATGTGCAGGCAGGTGTTCAGCCATACCCAGAAAAGCAGGGCTTCATCACATGTAATGGTGGCTTGGAAAGACAAATGCCATCACTCTGAGCATCCTCTCCTTTTCTTCTTCTTCACCCAACTCTACATGTTGAGCATGGTGCCATAGGGTATAGGATATCCCTTTGGTCAGTTGTGGTCAACTCTCCCAGCTGTGTCCCCTTTAAACTCCTTGTGCACCCCAAGCCCTCTCACCAGCAGTATAGGATCAGTAGCACAAATCGCCTTGAAGCTGTGTAAGCACAGCTCAACAGTAACTAAGTCATCCCTGAGTTCTCAACACCGTTTTCAACATAAGCACAAAACACAGCCCCATACTGGCTGCTGTGAAGAAAATTAACTCTACCACAGCCCAAACCAGTACAGTGAAGTTGAGTATATTCCTCTATCTAAGGTAGAATTGGTTGATATTTTAGCTATTTCAGTAAGGAAAGGTAGAAGAGAGGTAGAAGAGAACAAGGTCACAACTTTCCTAAGTGCTATAAGCTAGTCCAAATCAACTAATCATGCAGTGGTCCTCAGGGATAATCTAGAGTTTGGTAACTTAGCAGACTAATGAAAAATGTGTGTGTATGTGTTCATGTGCACTTGTGTGTAGAAATTCTTCTAAGGTCATTAAAGGACAATGTGGGTTGTCTTCTGCCCTATTTCTCACCAAGCTACTTGGTCAGTGTTTTCCAATACAGGCAACAAAAGATATTTTGCACTACTTCTTCCACCAAGAACGGACCCTTATCCTTACATGGTTGATGCTCATCAGTACCCATGTTTGTATTTAAGTTACAAGGAATTAAATATTAACCTGGCTTGTTTAAGACATAGAACAACCCACCACCTTACTAGTTCATCTGACTTATTCCTTAATGCATAGAAATGTACAGTTCCATACTGTTGCCTTAACAACTATATTAACAGAGTTAAAATATCAGAAATAAATATAGATATCCATTCCATTTCTTATGAGAGGGAAGGTAGTAAAGGTATGTGTCACATAGCATGACAAGACTTAGTTCAGAGTAGGGTTATTTTATTCATCGTATATTCATCTCATGCAAAACGCATTTAAATATAATACATGAGATGATAATTAATTTTTTTTTTCTCAAGTCAGAGGAAGAATCGGATTAAAAGAAATTCAGACTCTTCTTCATAGAACTAGCACAAGGCTAGTAGTACTATCTCCAAAAGGGATGCTTTTAAGGTGCCTAAGCCCATCATTTAGTGCACAGTCACAAAACTGCTGCTCAAAACCCACCATTTTTTTTACTAGTATGTCTAAGCCAAGCAACCTCCATGCTGACACAGAGAATAAACCACTTAGAATACTTGGTCCTAAGATCTGAGTCAGTTTCCTGAGTTACTTTAGTCTTTAGTTTGCACTACTGAAATCCTTCAGTATTTTTTGTTCCTCTTGGTAATTAGAAGGAGATATCATACCTTGCTCTGTTTAAAACTATTTTTCCTGAAGAATGACCAAATGGCTGCTCTGTCTTATACTGCTGCATTATTTCATTTTATACTTTGAGAATGGGCACGCAGAGTGGTACAGTCCAAAGATAGAAATGGCCTCTGGTGACACTACAGATATAAAACTGAATATCCTCAGCTTGCAGAGTAGAGTGTTTCTGATGTTTATATTTCTGAGTGGGTTTATTGAAATCATAAATAAAAGAAAGGTGATCTAGAAAAGAAAGGTCTAGAGGGTCTCCCAGTTGCACTCCGTCTATTAGACAGATCACAACTGCAACTATTAAGAAAAAAAGAAGGGCAGTTGTAGTTGTGACTCCCTTCTGAGGGGAACTGAGGGCCCTGTATGCTGACTGGACCCAAACCACAGGGAAGTCTGTTGCCTTCCTGGGTCCCAGATGAAGGATATTAGCAGGAGACTCCCTGAGCTGATTCAGCCTTCTGATTATTACCCATTGTTCTTAGTCCAGGTTGGCAGTGATGAGACTGATAAAAGAGGTACCAGGGTAATTAAAAAGGACTTTAAAGATTTGAGTTAGTTAGTTGATGGGACAGGAGCATAGGTGGTGTTTGCCTCAGTTCCTGCAGTAACAGGGATGAAAGAAGAGTAAGAAAACCCGTTTTATCCATAGGTGGCTAAAGGATTGGTACCACCAGCAGAATTTTGGTTTTTTTTCATCATGGGGCAATTTTTGTGGTACCACGCCTGCCAGAGTCAGATGGGCTTCATCTGTCTAGCAAGGGCAAAAGAACTCTAGCATATAAGTTGGCAGGGCTGATCAAGAGGGCTTTAAACTAGGTTTGAGAGGGGAAGAGGTTGAAACCAGTCTCTCCAGAGATGAGCCTAAGGGTGGAAACCCAGGGTTAGGAGTGATATCAGCAATCCGGTTGAAGTGCATGTACACCAATGCACGCAGTGTGGATAACAAACAAGAGGAGCTGGAAACCATCATACAGCAGGAAACCTATGCCATAGTTGCCATCAAGGAAACATGGTGAGAAGACTCACATGACTGGAATGCTGCAATGAATGGCTACAAGCTTTTCAGAAAGGATAGGCAAGGTAGGAGAGGTGGAGGGGTGGCTCTATGTGTTAGAGAATCTCTTGACTCTGTAAGACTTGAGGTCAGTGATGACAAGGTTGAGTGCTTATGAGTCAGAATTAGGGGGAAGGCCAACAAGGCCAACATCCTGATGGGAGTCTGTTATAGAACACCCAACCAGGATGATGAATTATTCTACAAGCAGCTGGCAGAGGTTTAAAAATCTCCAGCCCTTATTCTTGTGTGTGACTTTAACCTGCTGGATGTCTGCTGCAAACTCAACACAGCGAAGAGGAGGCAGTCTAGGAGATTCCTAGAGTGTGTAGAGGATAATTTCCTGTTGCAGCTGATAAATGAACCTACCAGGGCTGAGGCCCACTAGATTTGCCATTTACAAACAGAAGGGCTGGTGGAAGATGTGGTGGTTGGAGCCCATCTGGGGTACAGTGACCACAAAATGATAGTTTTCAAAACTCAGTGAAGTAAGGAAGGGTGTCAACAAAACCTCTACCCTGGACTTCTGGAGGGCAGACTTTGGCCTATTCAGGAGGCTGGTTCAAAGTGTACCTTGAGAAACAACCCTTAAAAACAAAGGGATCCAGGAAGGATGGACATACTTCAAGAAAGAAATCTTGAAGGTGCAGGAGCAGGCTGCCCCAGGGTGCTGGAAGGCAAGCCAGTGGGGAAGATGACTGGCCAGGCTCAAAAGGGAGATTTTGCATGAAATTAAGGATAAAAAGAGAGTTTATCACCTCTGGAAAAAAGGGCAGGCAACTCATTATGTGTTTAGGAATGTAGTTAGGTCATGCAGAAAGAAAATTAGAGAGGCAAAAGCACAATTTGATCTTAATCTGGCCACTTCTATTAAGGATAACAAAGAGTGTTTTTATAAATACATCAACAGCAAAAGAAGGGCAAGGAAAACCTCTGTTCTTTATTGGACATGGGGGGAAACACAGTCATCAGAGATGAGGAAAAGGCTGAGATACTTAACACCTTCTTTGCTTCAGTTTTCAACAGTAAGGCAGGCTGTCCTCAGGACAACTGGCCTCCTGGGCTGGTAAGCAGGGACAGGGAGCTGAATATGCCCCCTGTAATCCAGGAGGAAGAAGTAAGTGATCTGCTGAGCCACTTGGGTCCTCACAAGTCTATGGGACCAGATAGGATCTGTCCTAGGGTGATGAGGGAGTTGGTGGAAGAGCTCGCCAAGCCCACTCCATCATTTATCAACAGTCCTGGATCACCAGGGAGGTTCCAGATGATTGGAAGTTGGCTAATGTGGTGCCCATCCACAAGAAGGGTCAGAAGGAAGACCCAGGAAACTATAGGCGTCTATCTTTTGATTCTCTTCACTTTGGCTTTGTTTTCACTTTAAATAAACTGCCTTATCCCCAACCCATGAGTGGCTTTTCCACCTTACTCTCTCCCCTGTCCAGCTGAGAAGGGAAGTGATAGAGCAGGTGGGTGGGCACCTGGCATCCAACCAAGGTCAACCCACTACAGATGGATAGGGTGGAGTGAAGATGTTTAATTTTATGAAATTAAATAGGAAGCCAGGGTTTGTGTCTGTTTATTTCAAGTGACTGGTTAATTTATAAAACAAGTTTCCATAAGTTGTAATGAAAGAAAAAAATATTATGATTACCACTGAAGAGGTGATGATGATGGGAAGAGGGCTCTGAGTAGCAGGGCAGAAAACTCAGTCCTAACTCTACATGGAGAAGAGCATGGTTAGTTTGTTACATAGTTACATAGTACATAAAATTCTAGATGTAGAACTTTTGCATACCAGATAGTTTGATCCATTTTGATCCATAGATGTAATGAGGTACAATAATCAAAAGCAGGATTTAAAACACCAAAGTAAAACTTGGTTGGACACTCACAAGTGGATGTTGTGTTTTATTCTGTCTTGGTCCTTCAAACATCCTACATCAAAATCGGAAAGATCACAGGCTGCCAGCTAACTTATCAGGTAGACATATCTTTCAACAAGGGAAAGGTTATAAAGAAAGTAAGTTATTAAAATAAATATCTTACTGTTTTTCCCATTGCCTCTTATTCATGCCAAAGTTAAGGTTTAGACTTTTGGGCAGATGGAGTAAAAGTGATGCTCTGAGGTGACTAGAGATGTCTGCATTACAAGATCAGCCCTAACAGCTTATTCCTGGCTTCCTCTCTCAATGGTTGATGAAGCATATGGCTGAGGGGACCAAATCTTATGGGACTGTATAGGTGTAGGTTTTGGCATAGAAGACAGTATGCAAACATGAAATACTCATCTACATTTTTCCCATGGTGAAGTTCATTTTGGAGTTGAGAAAATGATGTTTGTAGAGAAGCAGACACTTGTGGTTGCTGCGGTGTGGTATCTTGGTCACAGATATAGAACTGCCTTAGCAGCAGAAAAAGCCAACCTGAGAAAACACCATGCTGAAACCTGGCAATGGCACTGAGGGCTAAGGCAGCTGACAGAGAAATCTGATTTATAAGACATTATGCAACCTAATACATTTGCAGACCATGAGGTACCTAAACACTCTGACAAAGAAGGCTGTCCAGGTACTTCAGCTAAATAGATAGACACAATCCAATAGTTTGAGGGGTTGAGTGAAAGTTATTTTGCAGTCTATGCTATTCAAGAATGTAGGGGGTTTTTTTGCAAATCAAGTCTAGCTCAATTTAATGAACTAGTATTAACAAGATTCACTTTCTGCATCTTTCGATGTCTCTCAGCTGCGTAGTATTCATTAAAAATATATATGCAAATTTTAGCAACATAAACAGAATTTAAAACAAGGGATAACACAAAAACCCCTCAAGAAAGCTGTCTGGTTTTCCTTCAGGATGAGTTTGCTATATCTTATCCTCTAAGATAAGACTTTGTCCTTTAAAATATTGCCACTGCATCAGTTATCAGGAAAAGGCCACAACCTCACCACTCCAGCAAGGGCAATGGGAAGAACTTTCCCAGTGTTATCCCATAAAACAGACCTTGTGAGTGGATCAAATCATGTCTCCACAGGGGTCAGGAGGCACTTTGCCTGAAGGGCAAGGCTGCCCTCTGGGAAACCAAATCTCTTCTAATACATCAAGAACTCTTCATGGTAAAATAGAAGAGCAGATGCCATCCCCTTTCATGGCTTCTCCAGACAAAGTATAAACCTCAGTGCACTCAGCAGTAAATTCCTTTACACATTTACGTGAGCTAAAATTGCTTCAGCTGTTGACCTTTGCTCAATGTGCAGCACTTCATCCAACCACAGTTGCACATATCAGATGGGCAGCACTGGTGGAGTGCCTGGACTGTATGCTTGAGTTCAGTCTTTTTTTTTGTCTGTATAATGCTCTGCTTCCTCTTTCTCCCCTATTAACGTAGTCAGTTGAGTATCATCCATTGTCTCTTCCACAATGTCCGAGAGCTGTTACGGTAATGGATGCCCTTTCTGTTAAAAGAATGATAGTTCCATTGCATTTGTGTTCTTCTTTTGCTGGATTTATGATTTAAGAGTTTATGTACCCATCCCCACAACAGTTAGTTATCTGTCCTAATCACAAACTGTTGCTGTCCCTGGATAGCAATAATAACAACTGAGGGAAACATACCTTTGATATACCAAGCTCTAAGGAAGCAAGATTTGTGAAGGATTTAACAGAAAAAACAAAGCCTGTGGGAGATGACACACTTACAGCTGTGGAGGCAGTAGTTCTCTGATGGCATGACAGAAAACCAGGACCAACAACCTAAAAGTACAATGACTCTGTTGGCGAGCTGCCATAAGTGAACTTGTAGTCATGACTTTGAGAACCGAAGAGCCTACAGTCTTCGTACGTTTTAGGCCCTAGTCCAAATAGCTCTGACCTCTTCTTGGACAGAGGGGAAACAGCAATTGAGACCAAAAGCAGAATGAATGCTTAGAAGTGCAAAATGGAATTTACCTTAGCAACCGGAGGCAAGGGAGAATAGAGAAGGAAAAAGAAGCTGGATGTACCAAGTTTACAGACAACTGAAGCAGTGCATTGGCCTTGCTTTTTCTCAGTTAAAAATATAGGCTGTTTTAAATATTTTATTTTGTGATTTATTTAGAAAAAAATTTAATTCATCAGTGCATTTCATTAAATGGTAGATTGTACATTGTTTTATTTTACCAATTGAGAATTGGAGCAAAGTAGAAACTTGAGCTTAAAACTCATTCTTGTTGTTTAGGTGTATAATTCTTTCTCCTGTTTTGCATGCCTGGAACTAATGTGGCATTAAGTATATTCTAATTTTAAAGAATTTAATACATGCATAATCTGCTTTACAGGCAGAGATTAGATTTTTTCATATTAAAATAAATTGGGACAACTGAGAAGCATAACTTAGGGCATATTCATTTGAACAAAATAGACAAAATCTTTCATTTTTAAAATGTTCTTTTTAAAGCATTGATGGACTATACTTTAAAGAGTATTGTGTGAATCTTTCATAGTGAAAGACTCCTACGTTCTGTGATTTAAAAAGAAAAATTATGGCAGTACAACTGAACCTATGGGTAAGCGTACATTTATGGTACATACTGATGGCTTCAATAATTTAAAAAATAGAAACAGGTGTTTATATGCAGTTCAGAACACCGGACTTACTGCAGAATTTTTTGCTAGAAGCAAGAATAAACAGTCAGCTTTGGGAGATTTTCAGAAATATTTGGCAACTTAAAATGCCTTGATTTTGTATTTGAGATTGCAGCTGGATCTGACTCCCAATAAGGGGTAGAGCACTTACCTCTGGAATTAGATTCCCTTAGAAAATTATACCAAGTTCAAAATACAAAAAGTGGTGGGTGGAGAGAGTAATGGTGCATTACAAGGTATTTTTAAGTGCTCCACAGCCTCCGCTGTCCCCAGCACATCCTTTTATTCTCTCTCTCAGGAATAGAAGTCAGTATTAAAGTTTATGGGCAGAAAATGATTTTTCAGACATCAGAATTGACCTGTTCTTTTGTTGCAGGGTAGATTCCAGACTCTGGAGAAGTATGACATTTCGAGATTTAAATAGGAGAGTAGTGTCAGGCAGCTGGCATACACTTCCTTCTAAACCTCGCAAAATTCTTGTCAAAATAAACCCCAGTTTCCTTTCTAAGAGTAATTTTAAACTATTTGTTTTTCCATGATCCAGAGAATCTCAGGTTAGTACTAAAGGACTTTCAGTCAGCTTGGGAGCCTTTTACACTGTGTACCATTGTATTTGCACTATATCTCTTCTATCAAATTAACGCTTATAAAGCTGTCATAACAATTTCACATACTTTTCACCTAAGTGACCTTCTGTAGAGTAGATCTTGGCTAAAGAATAATATTACAGGCCTAATCTTGTTTACACTGATGTCCTTTACAGACTTGCAAGTAAATATCCTTGTTTCTGTCTCTCACAAGTCATAAATAAGAACCTGACCTGACTGTCCCTCACAAACACACACACACACACACACACACACACACACACATATAAGCACCCACACAAGCACCTTAAGACACATCTACACGCAGACTGCAAGTGTTTATGCCTCAGCAAAGTCACAACCTTTCTTCCCTGTGAAAAGGTTATGAAGTTCATACAGGATTTGTTATCGAAGCAGCCTTGACTGTGTTTCCTTTCCTGCTGTTTGATTGCTTTGTAATAACACCTGGTTTGGATCTAATCTGGGAGAATTTGGGATGCAAAGCAGATATCATACCATATCTTCTCATGAACCCTGATTCTACTCCTGTTTTATTCCACCACTTCACAACGAAAAAGCTTTTCCTTTTTGTTGCTCTATTAAAACATTCATTGTCAGGCAGAGTGTGAGAGCTGTCTCTCTCCAGTTTGGGCACAGCAGGATCTGCTGTGTGATGGCAGGAGATGGTATCAGGGTGAAAGCCATGGAGGCAGGTCCTGAGCCATGTGCTCAGCATTGCAGGGTCTCTGGCAGCCCTCGTCCTGCCCATGGCCCCCTGAACTGACACCCACAAGGCAACAGAGAGCACCCACCACATGCTGTCACCGAACTCAGAAGGCAGCAGGGGGTTCATTGCCAAGAAGCATCTCTATTAGGGCTCCACAAGACTACTTCAGATGGTTTTCAGTCCCACATGCTGCAGTGTGGTGGATGATGCCAGATCACTGCAGGCCAATAAGATATAAAATATTTTCAAAATGACAGGGCAGTGCTTCTTTGATAATGACAAACAAGGGAAGTTATCAGTGTTGAGCAGTCTCCAGGCCATTACCCTCCAGAGCTTGCTATTCCCACACTCCAGGAGGCAACAGAAGTTAAATGAAAGCCAAAAGTAGGCAGAGGTGGTCCTTTAGTATGAGAGTCAGGATAAATACTTCCTACAGAACTCTTTTGTATTTGAGAGGTACTTAAAATCTCACAGTACATTTATTTTGCCAAATAGTCAAGGAATCACAGTCACTTTTCCCTCCAACAGGACTAGTTCAGTGGGAAAGTATCAGTTTCCAAATATGAGTAGTTTTCTTCTGTTCATCAGCTGAAAAACATCTCCCATATGATTTTCATATAAAAAGTGCCACATGCCATGTATCAAAAATCACAATTAGACTGCATTAAACTTCAAAAAGAGGTCACCAACACAGGTTGCCCTCCAGATCTCATTTTCCAAACACATAAAGTAAGGGCTTGTCTATACCATAGAAAAAGGGTGCCTGTGTTGCCCATGGGTGATTTTCCATTGGTCCAGAGAGCACCAATAATGGTACCTACTCCTGGCAGTGTAGTTTTTGGAACATGGTTACCTCCTGGCTACATCCACTAGGCTCCAGGGTCAATATGTTTAGGAATGTGTTTATGAAGAGATATTTTTCCGAACAGAGGTGGGTATAAACTATGCATAAAGGAAAACAGGCACTTAAATAAGTTTTGCTGATCATAACATTTCTAATATAGGTACTTTTTCCCAATGATACTTTTAATTATACTTAAGCAGAGAAGCACTTTCTTTCTCTAACACAGAAAATGCTGATTGGATACTGAAGCGCAGGGTGGTATATCACTTTGATAAGACTGTTCTGTAAAAATCAGGTGGGAAATTTGGGAGAAACATTAGTGGACTAGTTGCCTTAAGGAAAGCTAATCTTGCTGGTATCTCTCACACACTCTTCATTCCTCCATGAAGCAGTTATCTTTAAAACAAGTTAGTCAATGTTTATAAATAAGTATAGTATCCATATCCCCCTTCAATTATATAAGTCATCTCCACATGTTAAACTGAAGATGCAGATACTCAGATCATTTGTATGTATTGGGTAATGTGATTTATAACCATATTTGCACTTTGAAATAAGAAAGGGACTCAGAAAGGAGACACTAACACTTATTTAAATATATTGCTTTATTGTTCGTGCTGAAACCATTTGACCTGTGCAATACCAGGTTCTTTACCTATACAGATAAATTTAAGGCTTAATGCTTAATAACATATACTGAAAATAGTCAGGAGGTGCTAAAGTTACCAAATGAGTATTACTGGGGTAAAATGAATAACATACTTCTGCAACCACAACAAAAATAAACTACCTGCTCTAATTTAAAGTATTCTTAGGAAAGGAGACATTTTTATTAATAAAAAAAAAAAAAAAAAAAAAAAAAAAAAAAAAAAAAAAAAAAAAAAAAAAGCAGGGGAAAAAACTATTAAAAATAAACCAATACATTACTCTGAAATATATTTATAAAATATTTAGCTGTCTGCAAGAATGGAAAAAAATAACATTTTTATTAGACATACTTATAAATCATTGTCAAAACATTTACTGGAGCTTGAGGTAGACAACATTTATATCATCACTGAACAAACAATTGTTGCTATAATAATTTTTTTTTTTATTAGTAAAATGGCTGTTTGCTCCGAAATTGAATTTAAATCAGAAATGTATGTATTTCCTAAACATATATATGCAATTATTGTTCCAAATCCAGAAAATATTCCTGTATTTGTTTTTTTTTTTACTTTTTAAAATAGACTTCCTTTCTATCTACAATTGCTGATTTTGGGATGCAGCTTTGAAAAAAGCAGCAACATGTTAAGACTACATCCTGATTGTATGTTGACAGTCTGTCATTACGTTCTGTACTCTTTCAACTAGAATATCAGATTATTATTGTAGCTGATTAGAGCTTAAAGTAACTTTTAGAATAAAATTTAGCCATCATGGGATTTAAGGTGCTGCACAAGAAGTAAAATTGCTGGAGTTTGAGTTCATATAGGTACTTTTGAAAAAAGCTTTAAAACACTGTAATCATTTTCGTGAATCCATGCATGTATGCTTTCTGATCATGTACAGATTTTTTCATAATGAAACATGGTCATTTCCTTTTAAATACTAAATTGTTATCCCCTCACTGGAACTACTTCTTCAAAATTTAACTTTTAATTTAAATACAAAACTATTCTTAAAAGAAAGCAATATGTCCACACCTAGTAAAGATAATGGATTTTTCCAAACTGAGTCCCTTAAATAATACATTTCTATAATGTTGATACAGCACTATAGATATCCAAATATATATAATGGAAATTATACACATAATTAATACCAGAGGCAAAGTGTGGTTTTGAAATTTTTTGTTCATATGAGGTACTTGAATATAGGACATTACAATGTCTGAGCAATTTATGTAAGTTTTTCATACTACTACAGTGGTTTGATTGTAAATCTGGGAGGCTTAACCTCTACGGTGAATTGTGCAGAAAATAAATAAAACACAAAACACGTAAAAACTGTTTATCAGCAGAAGTCCTTTCATTCTCAAAAGCCCTCCAGATCTTTTCCTTAAGTAATCTGTGTCCCTCTTAGTGAAATATTCCATATAACAAAACCCATTGTTTGCAACCAGCAGAGATCAAAAAATTTTATGTGTGATATTTTAGCTTCCAAAAAAATATTTATGAAACATCACAAGCACCAAGTGTTTGTTTTTGAATAAGTATAATTTATTTTGACCTGGTTATTTTTAAACTAAGTATAGATTGTCTCTTTTATATTAACTTCCTAATAATTGCTAACCTACATATTTGCTGCACACTCTTAGCACTTGCTTTACAAAATAGTTTAAATTCTAACTGTGTAATGAGAAAATGGTATTTTGAATATTAGGGAATGCTTAGGGAAAAAAAATCCTCCCTTAGTTATAGCATTTATAAAGCTATGCATAATTATTTTGAAAATAATGATTAATAAGTGTCCATTTTTGAGTCATCATTGGTAATAGATGCTATCTTGCTCAGGCACCCTGCCATTCTGTTTAATACAAGTGTATCCTAGTGTAAAAGGAGCTTGTCATACTTATCTCTAATGGTGAATGATTTCTTTCCCTCTTCCTGAAGACACTTTGCACCCAATATTCTCAAATCCTATCATGCTACAGGCTGACAAATAAGCTAACAACAATGCAGGTGGCAGGCTACATTTATGTGTAGGTGTATGCTCTTTAGAAGATATGAAGAAGAGAACTGGGTTTTTTTTTTTTGCTTGTAAATTGGACAAAATACACATATGAAGAAACGTGCTTATAGAAACAGATGCAAAATGTTTACATTTTAATAAAAAATCGTGATCCGAGAGAACAATATGCTTCAAAGAATCCATTGCTTTTTCAGAAAGAGAGAAAAAATAAGCATTTTTTTCTTGTTGTTACTGCTGGAATTCTTCAAAATGCAAAAGCAGAAAGTATCTGTCTTTTTACCAGTGTTACAATGAATGCCTGCAAGTTCTGCTGTGTTTCACTTATTTCTGTACTTTCTGTGTTTAATTCTATTCTCAAGCGATTGTGCTGCATGAAACAGGCAGAAATTTGTCCTGATTCATGGCTTAGGAGGAACAGCTGATTAATCCCATGTCAACAGTCTTGACCCTATGCAGAAAATAGAAACATTGAAGGTCTGCTTAACAATATATCAGGGGTATAGTTGCTTATATTCTCTGCCTTAAAAAATTATAAATCACATGCAAACGCAGAGTAAGTTAAGACAGTGTTGTTCAGTCATTATCACATTTATCCCTTTTATGTTACTCAGTAAATATGTTTTTTTTCTTTCAAACATTTTTTCTGTAAAACAGCCACCATGTTACCATCATGTTTTTTTCTGTGTATTATCGGGATATAAAAAGAACCATATGTATTTATTCACTGGTTTAGGCTCATCCTTTCATGAACATTGAGACCTGTACAACATAGCAATCCCATAAAGCAAAAACACCTTGATTCTTTCCATAAAATGCTTAAATGTCACTGCTCAGTGGTCTAAGTGCTGACTCATGCGAGTAGGCTTTACTCTTCTGAGAAGACCTATGAGCTTCAGTCAGACCATTTATCCTAACGAGAGCTTGCAAAATTGGGTCCTTCCAGTATTCTTTTGTTTTTTTAACATTCGAAAGGTTTCCAATCATCCCACAAATTTGGTTAAAAAAAAAAAAAATCTTCCACTAAAGCTTCTTCTTATGTATGATCATACAATATCAGGTTTATATTAGTCTGTCTAAAATTGCCAGTTAATCTGGATGAACTAGAACATGCATAACAATCTTTTAAAATGTGGTAGAGGCAAGACAGAACAGGAGATATGCATTTCCACTTTTAGTATTGAAGTACAGTTTGGGAAAGCATGGTTTAGGAAATTTTAAGGTCCTCTTTTCTATATGGCAGCTTCGGAAAAGAATGCGTTCTTTATTATTGTAAAGCATATACTATTAGATTAAAAAAAAAAAAAAAAGATGTACATAACATAACCAAACAAAGCCAAAATCAGTGGAAATCTTCTCATGTAAACTGCATAATAGCACTTCAAATGGCCCCTTTCTGTCATCCACTGTAACCATCACATTCCCATTTCTGCTGCAGTCAGGTGAACTGTCAAAGAGCTATTACGGTTGGCTGCATAGAATTCCGAGGAAAGACAAATCTGTGCAATTTTCTCCTTGGACAATAAATGGTTCTTTTGGTGCATTTAGGTTTTCCTAAACAATTTTGGTTAAGAAAAAAAGAGTTTTCTAATTTTTTTTCCTTACTTTTGAATATATAGGATAATGCAAAGGGTTTTATTTGGGCTGAAACCTTTACTATGAATGTGTAGCCCTTTGATGGATGCACATTAGCATTCCAGTATGTGGGTAAGATTTGTATATTTTTTTCCTTTCCTGATACGTAATATAGCTTTGAGTAAATGCTTAAAATGCTATGATGACATGTTGTATTTTAGTGTGGGTTTTTTGACTATTAGAAGAATGGATGCACACCAAGTGAAACAACAAAATCTATACAGAAATGCAAAAATCAAGCAATCTATTATTAAAAACTAATAGCAACCCTAAAATATTAAATGCATTTAGTCTTTCATGCCTCTTTAAAGTACTGCATGCTCAGAAGTGAATACATTATTTTGATATGTAATATCACATCTTCTGATAAGCCTTATTTTATAAATAAAAAAGATTTATAAATGATGTGCATCTGAACAATTTTTCTTCAGATACAAATATTTTGTCAATTCTGGTGAGGTATGTTGTAAAAGCAAAATGAGAGTTTGATTATGTCTTTCATATAGTTAATAAACATGTGGTTGTCAGAAACCACAACGAGGTTTCTTGCTGGTTGTTTTCATCTTCTATAAAAAATTAAGGTGTTTCAGAACTGACCTTTGCTCCGTTGAGTCATCTCCTTTTCAATTCCTTTCAGTTTAATTTGCTTTACTGATCAGAAGCATAAGCCAGAATTTTCATATACTCACAGAGAGGGCAAAAGACAACTCACTCCTTTAATTTTTTTAAGTTGGATTTTTTTTTTGTTTCTTTTATATGTGATTTTGCTAAAATTTGAGTCTGTTCAAATTAAAAAAAGCAGTCATGGATTTTAATTATAACTCTCACTTCACCACTGAATTTTCTTAGCAATTGCCTGCTTTTCTTAGTCTCTAAGTAGTAATTGTTAAATAGAACATTTGTTATATTTGATTCAGAGCTATATTAAGAGTAGAAATTCATGAGCATTCACTGGTTTTACTCTTTAAGAAAATAAGGTTTTAATTTGGTACCTTTTCTGGAAATACTTTGTTTACTGTATTCTACACATGTATAACTGCACCTCCCTATACTATGTTAAGGGTGTAGTCCCACAAACAAGTTTGTCATATGCAGGGAATGGCCCCTGCCCTGAAGTGTTTACATTTATAGTAGAAACTTCCATTTTGAAGCACTATCACAGCATTCCCAATAAATAAACCAACATGATGCAGATTAGTCAAAGAGAACCCAGCCCTTAGTCAGAGATCTTGCCTCTGCTGTTTTCAATAGCCAATGTTACAGCGGAATTATTTTTCTGTGTTTTAATCTGATGATTTTTCCTGGTTTTATTTTCCCCATGGAGGATCCTGCAAGAATATTTGATTTTTTTTTTTTTCACAGATAGTTCAGTCTGGAAAATGCTGTTTGCAAGCTTACATGTTTCTGTGTTTTGTTTATAAGCAGAGTATCATTCTCATTTCTGCATATCTGCTAGACTGGACAAATCAAGGTGACAATCCATGGTTAACTCTGTCAGGCCCTTTGTCCTGCTGCTTCTGTGGATTGAAATACAATGGAAACAAAGTGGAATATATAACCGTCCAGCTGCCTTGTTGTGACAGCGTGGCCCCGTATTACAGTGCCTCAGCCCCTGTTTGCCTATCGATAGCCAGCCCATGAGATGACAACGCAAATCATGTGAATGCTCTCCTGCAAAATAAAAAAATCGTGTCAAGAGGGGGGATAAAATAGATCAGACTTGCCTTGAAAAATAGAAACTCGTAAAAGGCTCTGGTTTTGGTACAATTGCTCCATTCAGATGTAGGGCCTGTTTTTTTAACCATGGCGTGCTTCTAGGGGATGCAGGTAGGCTTGTGCATTTAAATCTATCATATGGTGTATGCTTACAGAGCTCTGCATTGATGTTACTTTTAAGGCAGTTTATATTTCATTTAAGCATGCAATTAATCATCTTTACAGTGCTGATGTGACTGGCATCAGCAGTGTTATTTAATTAAATTTGAAATTATTGTACAGTAAATACAGGCTTCCAACTAGCCAGTCCAAATTAAATGCTGAGGTCTATTTCTTACCCATGGTGTTTCCAATTTAAATGTTCATCCAAAAGGTTACACTTCACGGGTTGAAATCATTTTTATGTTCTAACTGTTGCTAAACCCAAAGATCAACTGTACGTGAGTCCTGTGCATCTATTAGCTGTAGGAATGTGTACACATTATCTATATTTCTCAAATTCCATTTCTTATTAGTGATCTTATGACTGATGCTCCTTAAGCACCATTTTTCTCCCAATGCTTTGTCTCTTCTGTCACATCAGCACAGAACTGCTTTTGCAGAAAAAAAAAAAAAAAAAAAAGGAAAAAAAAGTCTTTCCTCCATTTTGTTTCAGTGTGGTAATGAAGCAATTAGCCCACAAAATGGAGGTACTCCGCTTCTCATCCTGCATCTTACTTAGGGTGGGCTTTACCTGCGTACAAGCAGCAGGCACAGCACTTTGCTGCTGAGCCTGGGAAATTGGCCCCTGAAGAGCATTCACACGATGGCCCATAAGTGGCCACTGCTTAGGGGGACTCTGGGAGGAGGCAGACCTTCCCAGTGGGATCACTGGAGACTTACGTACAGCACGTGCGCTACCTGCAAATTCTGCACAGGCTACATGAGAAAGCATGTGGCTGCTCTCCTTCTCCAGCAGTACTCACTCCCTAATTTTGTAATGACCTGAAAACATACATTGAGTCAGACTTTAAATGGTGGGAACATCGTTGCTTTTCACTTTATGTTGTCTTTCAAAAAAGAAAGAAAAGAAAAAGAAGAAACCAAACCAAACCAAACCAGCAACACCATTTGTTTTATGTTACAGCTTTCCACAGACAATTCACAACATGTCTAGCAGGGAATCAGACCAGAAATACTGTCTCACTCCTATCATATATATAATACAGCTTTTGAATACTGGAAAATCTGTCATCCGTTAAGTGCAGCTCAGGTCTTCTGTGTGAAAAGCACAAGCCTTTTTTTTTTTTTTTTTTTTTAATGCAGTGCTGCCGTGTCTGCACTTTTTTGAAATTGCATATTTATCAGGTTATGAATTATTTATGAGTGGGGAAGGGAGGGGGAGGGCTGGAAGGGGAAGGAAGAGCAGGAAAACATATGCTTGGGCAGAGGGAGGAATACCTTAAATGAATCCACTACCAAGTCTTTTGAAGGATTACTTGTAATTACTTTTTTTTTCCTTTTGTTTTTTGTTTTTTGTTTTTTTTTTTTTTTCCTCTTACGCTTTTCTTGGTCACCTGCTATTCCTATTGTGTTGTCTGTTAGGTTTATTTGGCTTTTAGGGTGCACGAAGGGATTGAGGGTAGTGTTTGCTGTGAGTTGGAAGATTTTGCCGTGGAAATGAATTGAGCATTTCTTTGACTTCTAAAGTATAAGATGTTTAATAAATATTAATCCTTCAACTGTCAGACTGAATTATTGTCAAAAAGAGTCTGACAGATTGAGGATTAATGACATGTTTCATAAATTAGAAATGAACTATCAACAGAATGCCCGAAGTAGGGAACAAGAATGGACCTGATTTGTACCTTAGACCAGTTAAACATGCCATGTATGTCAAACCTGAGCTCAGACTTCTACACGAAACAAAAACAATTCTCCCTCCCTCCTGCAAACACACCTGCTTCTCATGCACCAGGAACTGACATCTAGATCCTTTCTGCTTTAGGATCTGCAGGTACCAAAAGAGCAAGGTTGTCTCAGACACCAAATAATTTGATTAGAGTCAGATCTGCATCATTTTTTTAATAGTTTTGTTAGAGGAAAACTGGGGGAGGTGCAGTAGTTTCTGTTCAAACAGTTCAATGTTATAGTTTCCCACTATGAAAAATGCAACATCACAGAGAGCTGAAGACCTGGCATTATAATGGAAAAGTGTAAAAATGGTAGCTGCCTCTTCAAAAACACACAGAATTTCCAATATAAATTATGTATTAAAGGAAATATGTTTGCATAAAACAAGTAGCGGTAATTTAATATAAGGTGACAGGATTTTTAGGAGAGGCTAATGTGTGTCAAAAAATATCGTGTACAGTCTTTAATCAAACTCATGATCCTCAGTTGAATTATTGCTTGCAAAGCTGATTTTACTGTATTTTCTAATTCACTAAAAGCAAACCTCTCTCTTTCTCCCCCTCTTTTTTTCTCTTGTGATTATTAGGGGAAAATTAAGTTTCATTTGTGTAAGACCATATCTTTTTGGGGTGACTGAATCAAACAAGCAGTCATTTGGGGTACCATTTTTTCTCTCAGTACACAATATGAAACTGGGCTACCAGTGTGTATAAAAATGTTTGGCTTAATCACTCCCTAATGACAGCGACTTATGTCCTTAGTGCAGTCGATTTGTTTCCTGGGTTTTAAAAGTAGATTATTTCCATGGTGCAGGCTTAGTGTAAGCTGTTGAGAAACCACAAGCACTGCACTTCAGCCTGAGTTTGGGACGTTCGCCAAGGGTAATCTGATTAAAAGGGCATTTTTTACAACATTGTGGTGCTTTGAAAATTCTGTGCAGCCAGATAGAGTAGGGCCAAAAAAAAATTGCTTTTTCAAAGCTAACAGTTTTGCCTGAGCAGAATTAAAAGCGTGATAAGCAGCATCACTGGAATGATTCTCTTCGACAGTCTTGCAACTGGATAAACAAAGCATCCTTAGTAACACATCTGTTACAGACCCACAAGCAAATTCATGATCTATTTAATGCAAGGTTTTTGCTTGTTTGTTCTGCCTTTAATCATGTTTGCCTGCTGCATAGGTGTGAGGTTCTGAGGCCTTGCTTTATCTATAAGAACGAAAATGTTTCCCTTTTTCTACAGTAGCTTTTCTCTTCCATGACGTGACATTTATAAATGTTCTGCTGTGAAAGCGGTTATTTGTGACGGGATCTAAGAACCAACGTTGGGTACCATATTCCTGAGAAGTCTAGCAGCTGTATGTTGTTAAAAGATAATTATCCTATCTTGAATCTTGGATTTCTTATAAAAGATAGAATGTAATACTAATTAAATATGTCATGTTTGCACACATCAGAACATACTCAAAAGAACTGTTCTTGTATCATTTGCCTTGTTGAACTACTTTCATATTCTTCTGCAGCACCTAAATAAGGAAGAAAAAATATCAGAATTCTCTCCCCTTCTTCACAGCCCTGTATTTCTCTGAATGGCAAGTTCATGCTGGTCTCCACACATGCTGATAGTACAGGACTGCTTACAGCAAGACATTTGTATACACAATATACTTCAAAGTCACTGGGTTCAGTGAGACTATACAACAGATCAGACTGGCACTAGGTTGTAGTGTGACAGGCAAAATGAAATTTGTTTTCTACAAAACAGGCTATTTTAGTTTGCTTAATAAATATTGAATGACAAGACGGTTTCTTATCTTCTACTGCATCACATGGCTCTCTGGAAGGGGAAAAATGTATAATGAATTAAACTGAATTAAATTTTCCAACTCTCTTGTCTTAATTGTAATGGCTGACTCATAAGCAAAGCAAAAGTGCAATGCATCATATATTACATTTTTTCCCCAAAGAGGCCTCAGTGATAAAATTACCATTATATTTGCTTCAAAATGGAGATTTATATTTTGTTTATCTTTTTCCACATAGGTCAGAACATCTGTATCTTCCTCTGTGCATGTGGCAAAGTGTGTTTTCCCTGTCTCCAAGAGTGCCTTGTCATTTTTCTGTGTATCAGCATTTTAAAACTGACAACCTTATGATTACATGAGGCTTTTAGATAGATCACTCACAGTTTTAATGTGTGGTATGGGCAGAATGGCATTTACTCTAACTTTGTTTTGCTTGTCAAGATATACATCCCACGTTTACTCATCTGTATGTTCATACCTACATGTATGAATACATGTAATTGTACAAAAGCCATTGCTTTCAACGATGATTTTAATGATTTTCAGTATTTCTTGCTGTGCCCCTCTCAAATGTATGTGTGTCTACATTTGTGAGATAAAAACATATGTAAATTGATTTTAAATCTGGTGGATGCAGAGCCGCAGAGCAATTCAGCAGGAGCATTTCCAGCGTGAGGCTGCATGTCCCAGAGCCCTGATGGGCTGAGAATAGCTTTGTCAGGGCAGCTCGGCTCAGGAGCCTTTGATGCTGTGCTAAGTTCAGTTTAGAGTATTTACTGATACATGTCTTCAGCAACTGTCAAAACTGCTTGGAGCTATAAGATTCAGGCTTTTTCAATCCCAGTGACCAACCAGTCTCCTGAGGCATGAAAAACTGCTTCAGGGTAGCTGTAGCGCACAAATTCACTTTGTGTGACCATAAAAAAGGGAGGGTAGGGAGAGGGGGAAACAATTTTACTGGGAGAAAGACTGAATGAAGGTGTCTTTGTGTCACACTTTATTTGCTGTGTTGTTACCACTGTTCCTCAGATATGGAAATAGAGCACAGGCAGAATTAATTGAGAAACACTTGTTTATTATAACTCTTTACTCTGGATGGGTCAGCACAGCCTGGCTTTCAGGCATACTGAATATTGCCAAGCATTTTTTTTATTTAATCTTCAAATTCACACGTACCTTTATTGAAAATTTTCCTTTTAAGACTGATTTTTGTGCCCCTTAAAATGAGATATTCATGCCCAAAAGATGACCCGCTGTTCTCAGGGAGAGAAAGGCAAACCATTAGAAAAGAAGAGGATTTCTTGATAAGCAAGGACACCTGTGATTCTGTGTTGCTTTCGAGAGCACAAAGACCTATAGATCTGCTCTTTATTCCAGAGTAAAATGTCTGTGATCCATAAGAAGCTCCAATCCTTCCTTTTTCTCATCCCAAAGAGAAAAAGGGAAAGAAAGGAAATTATGCGCCATCAGATCAGCTGCTCTCTGTTTCTTCTTTAAAAAGCTGAGGATGTTGCTATTTAACATAAAACCTTGTGACCTTACTACAGCGGCTCCTTTGAAACACCAAGCTATTTAACGATGCAAATTGCAAACAGAGGGAAAACATCAGAAGAACCTGTCTGGAAATTAGTGTGTTTGACTGAAAATTAGCTAGCTTAATCGAACTTGCAGGAAGTGGATTTTCTATTCAGAAACCTGGCTTAGAGATTTTGTCCACTGGGGCTATTCTCAAAGTATACAGGACCTTTGGGAGTGCAAAAATAAAAGCTCTGTGTAACACCCACAGTACTGTGCTTGTGTCTGATTTGCTTGTATTTTAGACTGAAATCCTTCAACACAAGAGTCATATGTGATGCAATAATAAGCCTTAGATCAGACAGACCAAACAACTGCTGTGGTTTCAGGTACCCAATTTGTTAAACCAAGAAAATGATGATGTTCATTCAGCAAGGGCAGTATGTATGCAGGGACGATGCTTATCCATTCATCCAAGCGTAGAGGGGACCCTCCACAAACAGACTTCTTTCTTTTGGCGAGGAAGAAAGACCTTAGCTGCCCATGTCATACTGCTCTATAGCACTGGGATTTGCATTGAGAGGAGCTCTATGGGCAGGGTGATTAAGATGAAAGAGTGGGAAAGCCAAGCAGCTGCTGGTGGAAGCAGAGTGCCTCTGTCAGCATGTGCCCATCCTCGCAATTCTGCAAAAGCATCTTGGCCAGTGGGTTCTCACTATTTCCAAGACCTCATTGCCAGATCTGTTCAGGGACAGAGTGGATATAGTTCATTACCTTTTGCAAGAAAAAGGAAACTGAAGCACCTCTTACAGGTCTTTCTGGCAAATGCCTATTTTTCTGAATGCATGTGTACCTTTCATTTTTCATCAGCATGTACTCTGTTAGGAAATTAAAGGCAGAATAAAGTAGATAAGCCATGTCCCAAGTTTGGTTCAGTTGAAAAGCACTGACTGTGCCATATGGCCAAAAAAGACTGTTTTAAATATGTACTTCAGTAAGTCTGTCTCCCGTGTCTCCACGAGTTGTGTCTGGTTAACTGTAATTTATTTGGATCAATTAGTATTGCTAGCCTGGCATTCAGGATGGGACGCTTCCTTATGGGGCCACTAGAAAAATAATTTACTAAGGCAAAGGGTATGTGTTGAGCTTGCAGAGCTCAAAGCTAAGGACCGATGAAAAACGGTTAGTTAACAAAAAGATGTAAGGAACATTTCACACAGAAATTGTTCAAAACAATGGAAGTGTTTGAAATTAGGACTGTAAATTATCTTGAACTATAAACATCTTCATATTAAGACTCCTGTTTTCCATTATATTAGTAGGATTGCTGGACAGTTGTAGTCTGAAATCAATCACTGTTCTTAAGCACCCATGTTTGGATTTAGTAGCCTAGACAGTTACTAAACTAGCACATTGGTTTAGATATTTAGTCTTACAGGAAATTGCTGAAAAATAAAGGATTAAATAGTATATTGTAGAAGTTGATTAACTTAGATAATGTTTCATACTGAAGGTATTTTCATTAATATCTCCACTTTGTCAGGTCCAGAGATTTGTTGTATCATGTAAGTGTCATTGATTTTCAAATGATACAACAATATTTTATTCCTATTTTCATTTAATTCAGTCACTACATTGCCAACTGTGTCCAAGAACAAATATATCCATAGAAGCATTCATACTCATAATAATGGATAGGGCTATGTTGCAGAAGACTCACTATTAGGAAACGTACCAGTAATAACTTTATCTATTCTTCTGCACAGAGATACTCTTCTGCACAAAGAAAGTCTAAAGAAAGAGTTGTATTGTTATAATTCTATTGTCACAGTGAATCTATCTTTCCACTGGTGTAAACACACAGATAAAACAGATATTTTTCACTTTTACTTTTTTAGCACTGAAATTTCTGTGACTCTCAGCTCCACAAAGGCTTAGAATAAAAATGGCTGTTCCCAAAAATATTTCTTGTTCTTCATAATTCTGCTGGCCATGCTGTAGAATCGTGTCCTTTATAGTATCTGTCACACTGTGATAGTGTGATATCACTTCTTTTTACTCACTTTAGCATGGCATAACTTTAACTTCCAGGAAATAACTTGTATTGTAAAGTACAACATTCAGTTCCAAGCTTCATATTGAAATGGAGTGATTATGTTTTTATTTTATAGGTAAAAACCTCGAGTTTTGTACTAGCAAGAAATGCAAAGAAAAGTGTAAGTCCTGAGGACATTGCCTTTACTGAATTGGTCTTATAACAATATTAAACAAACATCACAAAAACTAGCTCTCAAAGATATATATTTTGTAAAAGTTTAATTCACAAGGCAAATAATTTCTATATGTTTGTGCTCATACTAGGTTAGCAGGTTATAAACATGTCAGTTCAAAAATAGGAGCTTTGATTTTTAATGAGAAACAGAAACCCAGTGTTTTCCCTGGAAATATTTGGGAAAAAATTAAACAGTAGGGAAATGAGATAGGTTTCCTTCATAGGGGATAGATAATACTGGGGTTAAAGTATTCAATTTTTCTTATTTTATGTGATTGCTCTAGTCTGCAGCTTTCTTAGTAGAACCCGTACATGCATGACTTAGTTCTGACTGCTATCGTTAGAATAAAACAATAATCAATGTATAATTCCTATTTACAAAAGAAATGCATCTAAGCATTAGTCTTTTATAAACCAGCAACCTGCATTCATCAAAAATCATTGTAATAAATTTTGAATCACCCAACACAGAGAAAACGTGGGGGAAAATAGTATAGAAATTTAAGAAATTGATTACCACTTGGTTCTAAATTTTTAGGAAATAATGAAAATTTCTTTATGATGTTCTATCTGATACACGCTTTATTTATGTTTAAAGTATAATTCACACCACTACAATGCAGGAGTTTATAGTAATCCCTAAACCAATGGGGAGTACTAAGCTGTTTCTCTTAAGACAAGGAAAGGCATTTAAAAAGATGTGTTGTAGTTTCTGAAAGACATGGCAGATTTTAGAGGAGAAAACAAAAACAGAGTATAGAAACTGCTGGTCCCCTAGGTAAATTTAAGTATTGGCAGGTCTGAATTAATAGAGGTTTTTCAAAAGGTTCAGTGTTAGCTTATATGTTGCATTTACTCACTCAGTTCCCACACTACTCTTAAGGGGATTGCTTGATTCCTGACCTGTGTGACAGAAAGAAACTTTACTATAGAATATATTACTATACAGTAGAGAAATAATGTCTATTTCATTCTCCAAAACAGAGTTCAACACCAAAGTTCTACCATTTTAGCATTTTAAGGGGATATACAGACAGGGCTGAATTGAACTCAGTTCACAAAAAAATTATGGAGTTCTTTATTTGCATCTGCACTGGTCAGACACTAGTTCCTCCTAAAACTGGATTTTAGTCCTGAGCCTCTAAGTATTCAACAGAGGACAGGTTAAAAAGTGCAAATGAGCACTCACTGTGAGTTATCTCCTGGGGGATTGTGTTGGAGCAGGGTGCCAAGGAGCCTAAAGACTACAGTAGGAATATATATTTTGTGTTAAAGTAGCATATCCTTTGCAGTGCCCTGAAATAATCCTACAAGGTATTCTCCTGAGGCAGTGTTTAGTCTCTGGACAGATAAGGAGCTGCCAAGACCTAACTGAATGCAGAAATGCTTTACTATACCCACTGCACTCGAGTTTTATCAGACAAACAATGTAGTATTATATGCCACATATAGCCTGCTGCAATTTTATGATCATCTTGAGCTGGAAATGATATTTATTAACTAAACTTTATTTGAAAGCCAAAAAATGTGCTCAGAATCTTACACAAAAATTAAGAAAAAACTGACTCTTCAGAGACATAGTTACTGCAAGTAAAATATTTTGTCCTTCTGGTATGATTCCAGAACTCTTACAGGATACCACAGATCAGTTAATGATTTTGGTGGCAGGACAAGTTTAGAGATTGTTCAGTTATAATGTGTATAATATTCAGCTTGTTTGAGACGTCAGACTTTTTTTTTACAAAGGGTGGAGTGAGCGATATTTTGATCTTCCCTACCTGGATAGTTTTAATCCATCAGATAACCACTACATCTTTATACCATGACAAAAACTCAGATACCACATCCTTGACTGGCTTTACCTTTGTTTTGGCTTTGGTTTTGGGTGTGTTTGGGATTTTTTTGTTTGGTTGTTTGGGGTTTTCTTGGGGTTTGTTTTGTTTTTTGGTTTTTTACCTGATACAACTTCTTTCAGTATTTTATTTACTTTTCTTCCAAATTATATAATTCAAATTGTAATGTGATTGTAAATAAATTGAATTAATAAAGGAAAATTTTAAAATTACATTCCAAATGCTGAAATGTGAAAACAAAAATAGTTCTTCTTATATAAGTTTTTAATTACATTTATTTCATTTCAGACTGAATTATCACTGAGACAAAAACTAGCAAGATTTTTTCTTGTCCTTTAAATATATATTTTAAACAGAATGCACCTGCTATTTTTGTCACCCCCACACAACTTTAGAAAATGTCTGAGGTTAGAGCAAAAAAACTGGATGCTATTAAGCATACATCTAACATATTTATAGGTAGCTGCATTAAAAGTCAAGATGTGGTCGAATTAGTGAAGCTAAGTGAAGGTGGCATGTAAAACTTTGTTGCAATATTTGCATATATTCTATATACTCTACATAGGAGATTCTAAGTCACAGGCAAAAATAGTTTAAACAAAATAGCCCAAGATAAAGGATTTTCAATTTAGTAATTGTTTTTCATTTTTGTATCCCCCTGGGCTTTTTTCCCCCCACCTCCAGACTGGTGAAAGTTCCTACATATAGACATCATAAGCGGAACATTTCATTGCAATTATCTTTTACAGTCAGTGGAAATGCTGCTGTGAGTCAGAGTTTGCAAGTTTCTTCTCATCATTCTGGCAAAGAGTACTAACACTTTCACCAGAAAGTTGAATTTCCTAAATCACGAGCCTCAACCTAATTTTGCTGACAAATTTGTGCTTTTTAAAGTATTTGAAAGCTGAAGGTTTGATTTTCCTTTGGTAAAGAAGCCCAACCCTTCAGGATTTGCCTTTTACCTGTTTTAAGTAGATGATACAGTGACTTTTAAATTCTTTGCACCACACTACTTCTTCTGGAACCTGTAGCTTGGTTGGCTGTGCCAGACTGACATGACACATTAACAATGCTATGTCTGCTTTGCCAGCTGTGAACAACACAAATTTTAGCCTTGCCGATGTCCTTTCTCAATCAAGAAGTGAATGCAGTTTGCTCTGAGCATCTCATCAGGATAGCAAAGTTTTGCTGGTTTTTGTCACTGGTGTTTCAGGACTGTTCCTACATGCACGCACATGCACACACGCCAGTTGTTGTTTCTTCACTTTCTCTAACAAAAGGAGAGCTGTTGTCAACATTTTTTTCTGCTCTCTTGGTTGTATTTGTCGGGCAAAGATCATCATGCTCTGATTTAGTGTTTTCAAATAAGTGTGCCCTCTGGTGCAGTGCTCTATTGAGAGACAACACAGCCCATGCAGGAGAGTTCAGCATGGCCACTAATAAAACACAAGTGCTGCTTTGTCAGGCCACGAGTGATTACTTGAACAAGTGCCAACCAAGAAACCAAACATTAGAGTGCAGCTCTTCAGACCCTCAAGACAAAGGGCCAATTGATTTTCCTCATTAGTTTTTGTGCCAAACATGTAAACACAGTTTCCTCTCTATCTTTGATGCTCAAAACATGCCAGCTTGTTAACATCTTGGGTGGTATGGTAGTTTATGAGCTTGTAAAGACTATTATGTACTGGTGGGTTTTGTCCGAATTGAATAGATTGGCTTATCCTAAGGACGCCCAAAACTGGCATCTTTCTGACAATTTAGAAATTCAGTCTTTGCTCTAATAGAATGATGAAACTGCCTGAAATAAATTTAACATGCACAGGACCTTTCACTAGCACATATGCACAATATGCTTTGTTAGAATTAAGATTGGTCTACAGCTCAATGAAAAATAAAAACAAACAACCCCACACTGATAAGAGAAGCTTTGGCTACAAAAAGTGCCTGATGAAACCTGGTTTGTAACTGTAGTGCAGAAAGCTTACTGAATTTTTTGCTTGGTATTCTTTGTTTTACTCTGCTTTTATTTTTGGGGACCTCTGATATTTTAACTTCCTTTGCATTTTACTCCAGTCTTTCTTATTTCTAAATGCTGTGACTAGAGAAGATAATGGAAATTGTAACAATTTCAAACAATGTGAAATGTTTGTGAAAGGTGTCGAATTTTAGTCAATGCATGGGGAATGTTTTCTGCCTTGTAAATGATTTTCATATATGATGTGACTGCTAATGTGAAATTTTACGTAAGTAAAAGAGTGAGGGTGTCTTAAAGTGGTCACTTTATGAATGACTGTGCATAGTGGAGAGCTCAATGAACTGGCTTACCTTTTCAGTTTTGCAAATGACATCCATACCTTTTAGCTGAAAACTGGTGTTTACTTTTTCCCCCCTGCAACAAAACAATGATGAGGTTTAAAAAAATTAAGCTGACTGTTAATAGAAGAACAACTGAAATCCTCTGTTTAGCTCATGTTTCCAACTAAAATTGAAAGAGAATAATTTACCATTCTCTGTCTGTATTAAAATATAGAATCATATAACCTCCCATTCATGGGTCTAATGAGAATTACAGTATTGTCAATGAAAAATGGTGAGAAATAAGCACGAGTAAATTATTTTGGATTTCCTTTTAGAGTACTAAAGGATAAGAAAGGAAAAGAAGAATAATAAAGGTGTTCTGGCATTTTCTTCAGTTCTCTCTATCATACACACAGACACATAGACACACAGACACAGATAAATCCATCTTTTAAATACAGGATCAAGCATGTGTGGAGCTGTCTGCAGACAGAGGAGTGTGCACACTGTGCTTAGTGGGAGCCCAACTTTTGCTGAAACTGAACGAAGGAAAGGCTGCATTTTTGGTGGAACATTGGGAGCCAGATCCTTACACTGAGATTCTCAGCACTGGAAAAATAATATATACTAGTCAAACAAATGTATGGAACCTAACAGCATCTAATATGATATCTAATAATAAAACTCCAAGTATTTCCTTCTAGTCTGCCCCACAGACAAGAGCCCCCACTGTCTGTGTTTCTGGCTCTGAAACTTCTGTCTTGCAGAATCTTCAGCAGGTGGCTGAGCAGGCACACAAGCTCCTCATCCCTTCCCCTTTTCCACTGCAGCTTTGGCTGATGAACGTTTGGAGGTGCTGTCTGCAGCTTAAGATTTCTGCCAGGGCTCTATGTGATTTAGGTTTCGGTCTGCAAGCTGTGTTTGTTTTAGGTTTCCCTCCATCATCTTGAATTAACCGTAACCCAGGAGTAACAGCAGAGGGCTGTTAATCATCCTCAAGTGGATGGACAAGCAAATGGTTTCCACCTAGAGCAAGCATGTTTTCCAGTTCAGGGCTGTACAGGAATGATAAGGAAACAGACAATCTCTCAGCTACAGATATGAGCCACCTGAGGGGGCTGATGGTAGGAATCCTGTGACAGATTAAGTTTCAGATGCTTTCAAAGAGTGGTACCTATACTATTCACCTTGAGGGGAAATGAAGCAGAGAGCGACCTTCCTTCCTGAAAACAAAAACACCTCTGGCACACCACCAGGGATGAACGAGAAACGCTGAGGGGAGTTTGGTTTGCAGAAGGTATTAAAAACACTGTGCAGAATTGTGGTTTCATGCCCAGGCACGCTGTCAGATGCTGCATAGGATCGGCATTGAGTCCCAAAGGCCTTCCCTCCAGTCTGGGGAAGGGGCAGGGTTAAACCATAAAGAGGTCAGTGGGGTCAGTGCTGAATCCAGGAGAGATTGTGAAAAAGGAAGTTCATTTCCAAAAAGAGTTTTACTGAATTACAACCTTGCACAGAATTGTGCTCGGTGTCTCCAAGACAGAGCAGTGTCTGGGCTCTTCTGAGCCTCAGGGACCCAGCTGCAAGTGGGTCCAAACACTGTAGACTTGTGGGTGTCCAAACTGGCAGATGTCAGCAGTTTCTATGAAAGCTGGTAGCTAATGCTACAAAAAGTCCCCTGAAATTTCCTCAGTGTTTTAAAACTACATTTGCCTTTGGAATTTAAGGACTTTTTCCTACAGTAGGCCTTCTTCTGGGTTTCTCATTACTATGGGTAAAATTAGTTTCCTTGTGGTGCCAAAGCAGATTCTCAGTGCAAGGGGCAGTGACAGATTTGAAGGCAAAGCGCTGGATAGTGCAGGCAGCTACTGTTGAAACAAAAGAATCAGTGAGACTAAAGGTACTTGTGATGGTTCAAAGGAATATGAATGGGGATCTCTGATTTTGTCCCCTCCTTCCTCAAACCCACACTTCATCTCGCTTGCCCATTTCCTTGGGTTATGGGAGTCTCAGTTCCTCCCTATATTCCTCCCTCTCCATCTTCACAGATATCTGCTTTCTGTTTTAAGCTGCTGACCTCCCTCATGTTGATCATTCCCCAAGAAGTTCCTGTTGCATATCTAGGTATGTGATATGCTGGGAAAGCTCAGTCATTCTAGTTCTGCTGCGTTCTGGATGGTGCCTTCCCTGTGGGCGTGAGGTTACCATGGGGCTGGGAAGAGGTCTTCCAGATAATCCAGATTTTTGAGATAATGTAAGTCTACTCTTTGAGTAAGTAAAGCTAGATAATGTCTGAAGCGGGCAATACCGGTTTTTGCTCAGGACTGGACTTTCATATGTGATGGTCTGTGTCAGAGAGCTGCAGACACTGTAAGACAGTTTGTGTTATTCTTCATGCCGTTTTTCCCTCCCGAATTTGATTGAAGATATCATACAAACAACCTTTCCAGTAACACAGTGGATTTCACCTAGAACTGAATTTGGCTTTGTACCCTTTGTATCAAATGTTTCATTTATAACTCCTCTTTGCTTTTTCACTACAGAAATAGTAATTTCAAAATGTGTTTCCAATAGCCATACATTTTTGATTGCTTGGAGTTCAGGGTAAGTACATTAATACCGCTCAAATGTGGTTTGCAGTTTTTCGGGCACCTCAGCACTCTGGAATTTCAGCAATTGAATTTGACCTACCGAACCCTGCACACAAATCCCTTGAATCGATCGTGCCGCACAAAGCAAAGTCTGCTGTAGTGTTGCTGCTAAAGTGAAAATTGAAGAGTATGTCATTGGTGCTCTTTTGCTACCAAGTTCACCATGGCAAAATCATGAGCTCACGATAGACCATATAATGAAATTCTCAGCATTTCAATATAAAAGCTAAGACCAATACCTTGACCTTTCAAGACTAACAAAATGGATACAGGAATTGTGGAAGAGATGTCTGTTCTTATCCCAAGTCAGGCAGTGTATGTATAGATAGGGTCATTGTGTGCAAGAAACATCGTTCTAGATGTGTTATGGTGTCCTTCTGAAGTTCAGTATTGTACTGAAATGGTGAATTTCAGACAAAATGAATTTCAGACTTAAAATCACTGTGACAGAATGAGCAGTGCATGGGGGCAGGGGAAAGAGTCCCTATGAGAAATCACTTTATGCTAGTTTTGTCACCAGTTAATTGTACAAAACAAAATGATCATCAGTAGATCATGAAGATGAAGGTAAAGTTAAAAAAAATATATAAAAGTATATGTATCTGCCTTGCTTCCAGATTTAGTCTCTGTCTGAGTGCTACTCATCTGATCATCCGCAACAGAGTCTGTTGTTATAGATTCATAGTTTCTCAGAGATATGGAGATTGCTCAAGCTCTACCAGAAACAACCAAAGTACACGTTAATCACATAGCAAGCATGTGGAAATTACTTCTTTGATTCTTCAAGTTTTTCTCCTTCTCTGTGTATAGAGCTAAGTAGCACAAAATGCCAGTTATGAGGTCTACTGGTGAGAAGAATGTTCATGATGGTAGGTGTCAGGTTCTTTTCTTGGTAAGGTTCATCCTCTCTTCAAATCCATAGAGATTAGGTAGTGAATTATTAATGGCAAGGTAAATGCAGTTATTTTGGTGGGGAAAAAAAAAAAAGATGTGTACTGTTATTATGACTGAGAAATTGTTACATGGCAAAAGATAGGCTGTCATTTACAAACCATTTTTATTTTTAAGGTTCTCTCATTCTCTTGTTCCTCTCTAAGTAATTTCATACACAAATGAGAGGTAGGCAGGAAGAAGGATGAAATTTTTTTAATTTAAAGGTCATTTAGTGCAGCAGAGGGACTCCTGTTGGGCCCATACTTGCAAAATGCTGCCTCAGAGCGGGATCGTGTCTGATCCCTTTTGGGTCAGAACAATCAGCCTAGGGACTATCCAAAGACATTTATTAAAGGGGAAACTTTCGCCCTTTCTTTTGGTGGAGTAAAAAAGATCATGACTTTATAGAATGAACCAGTTTCAGTAAGTCTAGTCCAAGAAGTGAGGATTTAAAAATATGATCCACAGACAAAGTCTATGACTACTGATATCTAAATAATACAAGAATCAAAGAAATACCCCTTTTTTCATCAGGTGTCTCCCTAAATTGTGGGGACATTACAGGCATTTCGTGATACTGAATGAGCAATTTATTGATTTGAGAATATTTTATGTCTGGTGTAAAGAAAACATTTAAAAATTTCTATTTTTTCTTCATAGTTAAAAAAAATCTGCAGAAATGACTATTTTGCTATTTCTAATACTTTATCAGCTTTAGTGTATTATGTTACATACTTTTGTCCAATCTCCCTCTTTAAAAGCCTTTGTGTGTCATATGCGCTCAGACCAGAACAAATAGAACTATGGTGTGATCTCTTTGTTCGTAAGATTACGATTTATACTATATTGCCATCCTTTCTTCTTGAACAGCACCTGGCAAAATGGGATCCCAATCTGCTTTCACCCTGTAATAATACTTACTCCAATGTGACAACACCTCATTTAGCTTTTAGAAGTCTTTGCACATATATGAAGAAGTTCTGTGAGATTCAGAGTAATATATTACTTTTCCAGAAAAATCTTAATTTTTTTTCTGAAGCCAAGCCTTGTAAGGATTTAGAAATATTCACCCTGTTCTTTCTAATGCATGATTTTATTCTTCACATAGAAAATGATCCTTCTGCTTTGTTAAATCCATAAAAACTTGAAAGTTACAAAACCTACTGGAGAATGTTTACACTCAACAATGCCTTCTTCTAAGTAGCAATGAGGGTGGCTGTATAGTTAAGACTTCTCATCTGATCATTTATTTAAGCTATTACATGATTGAATTTTGTTCTGGTTTGTATTCAGGCAGCTTCTCCAAGTGTGTAAGAGATATCATACACTGAAAATCCAAAGTGGGTGCAGGGCCCCCTACTTTTGTTCTTCTGCACTGATAGTTTTTAAAATGAAAGCTTTAATCTGTATTATATAGGATCATTAATTTCTGCATTTTACACTTGAGCAACAGCATTCTGATTATCTCCTGCAATGAAAAATAAGCAGTGCTGCTCCTGCAGACTTAATTACTTACTGCAGGGCCCATCCTTTCCTAGTTATGGCACGCAATCTGCAAATGGGGTCAAAAACATTATTAAAAACCAAATTACCCACTGGATGGAGAAAACAAACATACAACTGTGACCTAGGGGACCTCACCAACATAAGAGGTAAGCCTAGCTGCACACATTACACAGCTCTACAGAATTTACTACAGAGCTCTGCTCTCAGACAACAAAACAAGCAGCCAAATGAGCTCATCACATAAGAGAGGCATGCATCCTATCATGGTATAAAGTGTATTCTGGCTAAGTGTTTTATAAATGCTGGAAGTGACTGATGTATAAATACATCAATGTGCTTGGGAGAACATGCCTGCTGAATGGGTGCCTAGATACAATGTGAGGTTCCTAGAAAATCTGACTTTGACAGGAAGGACCAGGAGTGTGTCCCTAAAATCTTGTTGTGTGGCCCTCTTGAAAATTAAGATCTATATAGCAGAATCTCATAAAAGTCTTGAAGAAAATTAGAAATAAACTGTCAATAAGGTAAATAAAATATATATACTACTCTTTAAAAATCATATTAGTTGCATTAAAGAGGAAGCAGTAGGAGTTATGCAGGATTTGAGAAATTTTAGAAGTTAATAAAATGCATTATTTTTAACAGAAACACATGAAAATGGAACAACAAACAGATTAAGAATGAGTCCTTAAAAAAATAGTAACCTATTTGTTGAAACATATTGTAGAAGAACATGGCATAATATTTATACAATTTCCTTAGATGAATGGATGAAAAAATGGGTCTGAAATAAAATCTTCCATGTCTAAAAGTCTAATGGGTGGTATTAGAATTGTAAACCATAAATGAAATGCTGATCCATTTATATTAACAGAGATACAATATTTAGTTGCAATATTTCTAGCAATACTATGCTGAGCTAATTTATAAGACAATGGGCCAAGGAATCTATTGTTTTGAAATCACATAAAAGCAATAAAAAAGACAACAATAAAATATTTAAAGTTCATAAAAGGAAAATAAGTCCATAAAACACACAGTTAACATTAAAAGATCATCCAGTACCATTTGGAATTTATCTGTTTGAATATGCTGTATTTAATTAATTGTAAGCACTGAAAATTGCTGAAGCTTAAAAATATTATTCAGTCCAGCACATAATAGTGTAATATTTTTTCTATGAAATAAAAACATTATAAATTCTAAATAATAAAGCTCCAGGAAAATAAGCAGGTTACAACAAAACCATAGTAAGTTCTCAACATGCAAAAATATGAGAGATGCAGACAGTATATAATTATCTGGATATCAAGAGCAGTTCCATAATAAAGTTTGTGCTGTAATTTAAACTTGAAGCTGACCTAAAATAATTTTGAAAATTTGCATTTGTTGAATTCCATCAGCAAGTCCAGGGGTAGGGTTTTTTTCTTTTTTTTTTCTTTTACCTTTTATCAGCTACTAATATTTTTCTATGACTCTGTGCTGCTGAGCTGCTGCTCTGCTTTTCTGACAAGTCCATCTGTATAGATACCCATGATCCAGATTTCTTGCCCACTGTATTGAGAAGTCACAGGGACATTTTCTGATTGAACACAGAAGAGCTTGTCTTCTTGGCGTTGCGGGCCTTGGAGCTTTGGACCTCCCTCTTCTTTGCTTCCTGGCTCTGTACGCCTGTTCCCAAGCCCATTGGCAGCATCCAAAATGCCAGCCAGCCCCTGAGAATATGGCAGTGGTGAAGAGAAGGATAGGAGTGTGGATGAAGAGCTGGGGAGAACTGCAGTGCTCCAGCAATCCAAAGGGTGGCACAGGGAGGTTAGGGAAGGGAGGATGTACTTTAATATAGATTTTGATAAAAATGGGGGTTTGCTCAAGGGTTGGGAGAACTGGAAGGACTAGCACAACTGAGGGTGGCTTGCAGTGGAGGGGTGAGGACAGCCTTGCTGTGTAAGGTAGAAAAGGAGACCTGTCAGGCTACACTAGATGGGGGGAGAGAGGCAACGGCCTGACTTATCTAAGCAAAAGCACTATAAAGACACGCTCCAAGATTCCTCTGCTCCATAGGTTCAGGTGGCAGCTAGGTCTCTTGGATTTTGGCTCAATATTACCGTATGCAGAGGGTCCAAGCGCACACAGCTTTAGCAGCCCAGATGGCTGGTGGAAGTGCTGATGCCTTAGGGGACCCTTGCTTGGTCAGGGAGAGCTGGGAGATTGGGATCCCCACCTCCTGCTGCAGCACCTCAGCGGCTTGTGCTGCTCCCTGTGGGGACTTCAGGTTGACCTGAGCCAGGTGTCTGCTGGCAAGAACCTGAGATCAGACCCCTCACCCCAGTCAAGGTGCCCCCCTGCTCTGTTATAACATGGGACAGCACTCCTGGCATGCTGGGGCAGACCCTCACCTTATCTTGTACCCACATCTCCACCTGCTTCTGCACATGATTCCCTGGCACCAGAATGAAAATGCAATAGCCCTGTCAAATCACTGAATTGGGGATGAGAAGTATTTTAGAAACACAAGATGATCAGTGCAACAACCTCAGTAACTGACAGCTATTTTTATCTGCCTGATGTGATTCATTCAGGAACAGCCTTTCAAGGAGAAAGCCTGAAGTACTATTGCTGTTGTTACAAAGACTACTAGCTTAAATATATTTGAATATTTAAGCTTGTCAGATTGGTGTCTGGCTTTGCAGGCCAGTATTTGAAATTCACTTTCATATTACTAAGGCCAAGGAAACTGCAAAGCCATGAGATAAAAGAAATTAGGGCAACCTATCACCAGTGCCTGGCTACGTGCTCCAGGAAGAACTCTAAAGCAAATCCCAGCATTTTCCTAACATTTACACAATGACAGTAGATTTTCTGTTTATCCCTCCATCTCAAAACATTCCTGGAGCAAAATACACAGCAATGGTTGCAAAGCTGGGTCCTGCAAAGACTTTTAAATCTTTGAGAGAAGAGGTAGGGGAAAAATAGCTAAGTTTCTTTTCCATTCCTCTGGAGGACTTTCTAACTTACCTTGGCATAGAGGACCAAAGACAGCTTGAACTCCTCTGCACATTCAGTAGACATCAATTGTTCCTGTTCTTTTTTGTCCTTTAGCAGAACTATGTGTGTCTCTGATCAAGTCTTCCAACTCTTTCACAGATCATCTTACTGCCATTCCCTGAGATTTTTTCCTGTCTCTAGGCCAGTTCAGGTCCATTTCCATTCTCCTTACCGTGGCTTCTTTAAATACATAGAAGTTTATCCCTAAATTCTCAAGGTAGGTATTAGTGCCTTTGCTGAGAAAAAACTGATTTTTATTGGCCAGATACCAGATAGAAATCATTCACAGTTGAGACTTTTTTTTTTTTTTTGGTATTGCTATCTGTGTGTCATTTCTAGTGTATAATAAATATTTCAGTATATTGCAGTATTAAATTGTGTATTGGCATGTGTAAAACAGCACTGTCTTATTTCAATTACTGGCCATCCCTCAGATAAAACTCTTTCAGAGATACACCATTTTTCAGGTAGAACTGAAATTATGTCCAGAAAGACTCCATGTTTGCGATCATGCAGCATCAAGAGATCTAATTTTTGTCATTAATCACATCAATTTCAACCTTTCTTATGAAACACCGGGTTTCATCTGAGGAGATGAGAATCGGAGATTTTGGAAACAATAAAAGAAACCAAAATATTTTTTTATGCCACAGGAAGCTAGAAATTATGCTGTAAAGCCTCAAAACATAAATATTTTAACAGAAGGATCCCATGGACATGGAATGCACAAGCACAGAGCAGAGCGGGTGCTAATCTTGCCACTTGTAAAGAAGTGTATTATGGCTTGTAAATACTTGGAGTCACTAAGCTCATCTTGAGTATGAAATATGATGCTGAATGCACATAAACAAGGAGGAGGAAAGCTGTCTGGAAATATTGGCTGCTATGTTTTACTTGGTGGTGTGCTTTGTCTTTTACACAGAAATTCTTCCTTACTCTTTTCCTTTCTCTTTTTTTCTTCTTATGGTCAGTAGCGTATGGTCCAATCTGGACTCACAGAAATTGTCTTCTTACATCACTAGAAAGACACTTTGTAGGTACTTTGGGGATAGTCTCTCAGTCATGCTATTTCTAGAAAGAAAGTTCAGCAAACAGCACTGAGGTACATACCATGAGAGAGGAGGTCTGAACACAGCTCCAGGGATAAAGCAGTCATGTTACATTCACAGTCAGTACTTGGTCAACGGGTTTTGCAGAAAAAGGGCACAGGGATTGCACCTCTCTCTGGAATGCCCAATGCAATTTTCAGTGACAAAAAACAGTCCTGCCATCCCTTTCACAAATTCCTCGCTAGAATGAGATATCTGTCAGCTGGACTAAGCCAGGCATGGGTTTAAAACCTGTACAAATAGTACAACAAACTCATGACTTCAAACTGAAAGATAGCAGCTATTAGGAAGAAATTCCCTACTATGAGGGTACTGAGGCACTGGCACAGGTTGCCCAGAGAAGTTATGGATGCCTCATCCCTAAAAGTGTTCATGGTCAGGTTGGACATGGTTCTGAGCAACCTGGTGTAGTGAAAGGCAGCTGCCCATGGCAGAGAGGTTGGAACGAGATGATCTTTAGGGTTGCTTCCAACCCAGGACATTCAATGATTCTATGATTTTATTCTGATTTACTTTTAATTTTGCATTTAGGGATTTCTCAGCCTCTGCAATGTCTACCACTTTTGTTTAAATAATCTTAATTTGAAATTATTTCCTCTCTGGTACATTTTCTTTAGCAACCTGTTCTGTGATAACTGATGAAACATACTTTCAAGAGCGGAAGAAGAAGTGAATGAATTCTGCTGGAAAACTCTGTTTAATACCAGGCTTTTGAGGAATATTTTTTATGAAAAATCAGTTAACTGAGGTGCTTTGAAAGAATGCAAGAACAATGTCCAAGGACTTAACAAGAATTTTTTTGAGGTTTAGAAGAAAAATTATCCCTTGGAAAGCTAAAATTACTTCAT